>NW_024870623.1:106863-115222 GCF_013358625.1 Macadamia integrifolia
CCTTTACCATAAGTCGTCCTAAGGCGTCTTGAGGCGACGCCTTATGCTATAAGGCGACCGCCATACCCACTTCACATAAGCAGTGCACTGCCTTACCATTCCTACACCGCATCAGTGCCAAGGCGCTAGTAAGGCGACGCCTTAGCAGCGCCTTAAAAACTATGACTTAATCTAATAATGTCTAGAATTATGCACTCATCAAGGTGAAGAATGTCTACTAATGTATTCTCATCACTATTATCGGCCATACTACTAATCCAACACCAAGAAGGATGTGCAGAAATCAACTAATGCACTCATCAAGGTGAAGAATGTCCAACCAGCTATCTACTAATGTCTAGAATTCACATAGTGACAACAACCAGTCCAAATCAACTTCACTGTTACTCATAGATATAAGAGTTACAGTAGGTACTCTTAGAGATCTCCAACAATTGAGCAGATCACAGCATTATTAATAGTTGAATATCCAATAATAGACCCCAACAAACTTAAGCACATCACGGTTCAGTACCTTCCATTGCTGATTTGACTTAGAAGGGAAGGTTACAGTGCACATCACAGGGACACACTCCACTAACACAGACAGCAACCATTAGGCTGCGGCGCACACAACTAAGCAACAGAAGAAGGAATCGATTCCTGAGTTAGCAGGTGAGATGGGGAGGATTTGGATTAAAAAGAGAGAAAGAAACTGCTCTAGATCAGTGATCTGATACCATGTACTGTAAGTGTATAGCAGAACACTGAACAGAGCAGAAACTGAGAGAGGAAGCGAGAAAGAGAAGAGGTAATCTATCTCTAGGAGGGACCCCCATGGATCCCATATATGTTAAGATACGGTATTTCAGGATTACAAGTATACCTCTACTTAATAGATTTATGATTCAGTGCATCTCGAAAAATGATCTGGTACATCTCACATCTCACAAACATTCATCTTTATCATAAAAGGCTAGAATTTTGAATTCACATGCACGCCGTCAAGTGCATGTATTCTAAATAATGTATTTTCATCCAATGGACTTCCTATATGGTAGTTGGCACATTATTAGTTGCTTAGTTTCTGTCTAAATTAACAGCTTAGATGAAATTGGATTTGGAACTGAGAGGAGTGGTGCGGTGTCAACATCTATTTTGACATTCTTGCTTTTGGGTTCTTCAAAATTTTTCAGGCATAAAGCTAAATCATTTGATGATCTTTTTGTGGTGGTCTAAATTTTCTCTCATGACCAATTACTGTGCCCAGTTTTGCATATTAGAAACTATAGTGATTAATTATTTACTTATGAAGAATTATTTAGCAATTTAGTGCAAGAGCTGAAGAAAACATATATTTTTGTTCTGGACTAAGTCCTCCGTGAGTTTTCATTTCAGTAGTTGGTTACAATTTGGTATTCTTCTTTCTATGTATGCAGCATATATGGGGTGCATGATGAGGCAAAGGACAAGGCATTCGAATTGGAAATGAGCTGGGTCTGTGACGAGTCAAACCGCCAGCATCAGAAGGTGACCTTTTCATTTTGTTGAGAAAAAACAATTTCCTTTTGTATGTAGGAAAATGACCTTTTGGCAGACTGCACCTCTAAGTTCTTTCAGAGCTTGTTCTGTGCATACTCACAAGCCTCAGTCGTTAGGTGTTTGTTTGCACCACTGATAGGGGAAATGGAGCAGGAGAGCAGTCAGAAAGGTAGAGTCCTACATTGGACTCTCCTTTTATCTGCCAAATGAAAAGAAAGTCAACATGTTCTACACACAGTAGTGATTCTGGGCCATGCTTCTCTAATAATTTGACTGTTGACATTTATGTCAAAGCACTGTTGTGTGTAGAACATGTTGGTTGGGATTTTTATTTTTTGGAATTATTGTAATTTTTGTAATAATGGTGATAAAAGGGTGAACTTATAAAAAATGGTGTACATGGGTGTATTGCCCTAGAAAATAGTCAATATACTTTTATGATCCCATCCCAATTAGATCTGAATACTACTAAGTACATCAAAATCCCATTTAGATGGTGCGCTGTCTGACCTTCAGATTTACATGTTATAATTTTCAAAATGAATCTCATCATAAATAATAAGAATTTCATCTAGCATGTGCATGCAAGGACTTCTGCCTGTGGAAGAGAGGGCCCGCCCATATAAAATGATGGGGTCATATATCACCATTGTCTTCCTTTAACGAACTGTAAAAATATCTAACATTAATAGTTAGCTTTGGCTTTAATTTTTTAGAAACGCTATCCTCTTCAATATTATGTGGATACAATCAAGCATACTGAAATGGTTTGGGCAGTCCTTGATCTCAATCTTTCTCTGTGGTTTCACCTGGAGTAGGGATTACAAGTGACGTACCATTTTCCTATTTGAACCTAGATTTAGGGATCGGAGCCTTGAAGAAATTGTAGCTATTTATTGTGTCTTAAATTGATCCTGAGAAACATAATTACTTTGTTGTTAGTTAAATAAAAAGTTCCGAAACTTTTACTTAACATAGAAAACATAGTTGTCAAGGCATTGCCCAGGCACTACCTAGACGTCCAGGCAGTTTGTCTTGGGTCTAGGCAACTCTTGCCTTAGTGCAATGCCTGTCGCCTTAGTGCAAGGCTCTGGTTTGGCACCTATTTATGCCAAATATTGTTTAAGTAACCCCCTATTTGAATCTAATAAAAATAGTTTCAAAAATCAAATTTTGAAAGATAAAATGATAAAAAGTCAACCCCCTAGTCAAAGAACAAAAATTGGATTTTTGGTTTTAGGGGTAGTTTTCAACTTCAACTTTCAAATGCTGTTGTTTTTCTCAATTCTGAAAAATCTTGTCATGGTTAAACATTGTTAAAAACCAAAAGTGCAGTAAAATAATATTTTGTTTTGACTTTCGTAAAATTATTTTCATTCTAAAGATTTTAATAGCATTTGCGCACTTTAAAATAAATTGACCGGGACATAACTTTGTCATTATAACTCAGATTAAGTAAACTTAGACTTATTGGAAAGCTGGTTTTTTCCTCTACAGAAAAGTAAAAATATAAAATCATTTGACCAGTTAAACTTATTATAGAAATAGAACATTTCTCAAAATGTTGATTTTTGATGACTTGATATGACTTAATGTTGATTTTTTATGACTCGATGTGGCCTAATGTTGATTTTTGATGACTCGATGTGGCTTAATGTTGGTTCTGATGATTTGATGTGGCTTAGTGTTGATTGTTGATAATACAAGGTATATGTAGCATACTAAATAATGTTAGAAAACACGGAAAATAAACAATAACACTTGTGCGCCTTGGTCGCCTAGGCGGGTGCCTTGTTGCCTTTTCTGACAATTATGATAGAAAATGAAACTAAAAAATTAGATGCGTATGACCACATGGAATTTAGCTACACTTTGTTTCCAACAATTTCCTCTAAATTTTGCTGATGCTTGTCATGCATATTTTTCTTTAGTAAGTATGAAAGCATTCTATTAAGGTCAACTTAGGCTTATCCCAACAAAATGGGGTCGGCCACTGGTACTGAATTATTATCAACGATATAAATATTTCGTGTGGACCAGAGGGAGATAACAGTGTCAACAGTGAATCGATGTCACTCGTTTGATTACTGGACAATCCAGCTCATCTGCAATTCTGTGCAACAGCTTCTTTGGACCAGTCACCCATCTTAAAAATTGGGGTTGGGTTCATGGTGGTATCTGAGTAATTGAGGTCATGTTCCATCCACTTTTTGCAAATATGTCAAATGTTGGGACCATTTACAGTCCTCTCCAGGGACCCCGTGAAAGTGGGACTTGCACTTGATTATGGCCTATTTTACAATCGAAGGAAGCAAAAAACACTGAGTTTTATCAGTCAAGCAGAAGATGTTGGGATTCACTTGTTTCCTGTCCTAGTTGGTTGGGCTTAAGTTGCATAATAACTTTTGAAAGTATATATTTTCCTTTGGTCATTAATTCTAGGGTTTCCTTCTGAGTTTCAGGTGCCAGAGGAGCTCTTAGAGGAAGCCAAGGCAGCTGCCAAAGCAGCATTAGAAGAAATGGATGCGGATTAAGAGTTCAAAAGGGCACCCACATAAATTGGGTCGCCATTCTCCACATAAATTTACCATATTTTATTTACTATGGTGGGGATTTCTTGTTTTCCTTATTTAGTCTCAGGTTCCAGATGAGCTCTTGAGAGGGAGCTGAGGTAACAATGGTGGCATCACTGGAAGAAACATTGGTGGATTGATTAACAGCTAAAAAGTTTTCTTTCAGTTCTCGTGGCATCGTGGGCATCATTTAAAATACTTTATTAAGCTTGATTTCTCATGTCACTGTAGATTTGCTTGTGGATTATTCATCTGTGATTGAAATCTGAACATCCTCGTCTCCGGTTGACTCATCTTTTTTTCCCTCCACTGACCAGAGAGCATGTTTAATATTAGAACCAAATTTTCAACCTTTTAGCAGACGAAGCAACAACATCAAGAGGAATCAGGCCTAGACGGAAAGTAATTTTGGGAGAAATAACGCAACCAATTTGTGTTGTGTACGTCCAGATACATGAGGAAGTGGGGTAGTGGAGTTGGTGCATGAATATGTTTTCAGTCTAGTTCCACTTTCCCATGTATGTGCAACACTGTTGGGTAGCTTTTTTTCCCTTTTCTTTTTCCTCCCTGGAACTTCAGTCTTCCATTTGAAGCATATTAACTCTAGTTTCCATTAATTCCTCACCCTAATATGGTGTTCCTTTCAGCCTAAGTTTGGGAATGCCGCTTGACTTTGGACTTTCGTTCACCCTCCTTGAATGGTGATTAAATTATGGGGAAAAGACTCAAATGAATTGGAACAAATATTATTATTATTATTATTATTATTATCACATCATTGCTCTTAAAGGAAGTATCAATTTTTTTTTTTTTTTTTTTTTTTTTTTTGGTGTGGGGTGGGGTGGGGGGGAGTGGGGGGCGTATATAGCCTTTTTTTCTGAACCCACCTTTTATTTTAGGCGTAGCAGTGATGTGCTATTTCTATTGCAAGTCATTTGTTTCTTTGGATGATCAAGAAACGATCTTTTTTTTAGAGAAAGAAAGAAGTGTATTAAAGTGTTATCCAATTCACAACAATTCAGAAATCATTTCTTAATCATAGCCTTGTATGCTAGGTAGGTTAGAAAAACAACCACTTCATTGTTAGGCTTGAGCCAACATGAGAGGGGAGAGTATTATGAACATTAAAGCGGAGGGGGATTACACTCCAAGGCCATAAGGAGGGTGTTCAGTCAAGAAAAAGTTTATATAATTTTACAGAATTGGTCCACACTTCCTTAATGATCCAGCCTTTCACTTGCACTTGTTGAACTTGAAGGAAGAACCTCCTAATGGTTACTTTGATGGGATTTCCTCTCAACAAATAATTAGTTGTGAATTAGATGCATTCTCCATTGTAAAGTAAACAAGTTGCCTAACCACACATATTAAGGCTTGGATTTGAAATAGATACATAGATCAAAATAGTCAAAGGTTGGGATAACTGAATGATGGAAGCTGAGGTGTGGGATCTGGTACATGTAGTGCTAGTTTTGTATTGTAGCAAGAGGGAAGACGATTAATCCACCATAGAGCAGGTGAGAGGATTTTGTGTGGATTAAGTCTTTTAGATTTAAAAATTATGAGATTCCTATGGCTCCAAATAAAATATCAAATTATAACAAAAGTAGAGAAGAAACTATTAAGGATATTTGTAGGGATCAAATCGAAATTAAAAAAATACATAATTATTTGTTTAAAGGAACTTGTTTAAAGGAACTAGCGAGAGATGTTCAATGTGTAAACCCAGTGGGCTGCAGCTCAAATCTGCTTTGTAAAATCACAAGAGATGAAAATGTGCCAAATGGACTCAGTTTGAGCATGGTAGAGACCACAAGATTGGTCAATTTGCATCCATTTCCTCAAAATATCTTTCGTTGAGAATGTTACATGGAAGAGTCTCCAAAAGAATATCTTAAACTTAGTGGTTAAGATTCCTAATATAGAGGGGTGACACCACAAAATCATCAATATGAGAGTTCACAGCAACTTTTAAAGAAACGATCATATTTTACTAACCAAAACTCTTTCAATGATGTAATTTCCATCTCATGTAATTGATGTGGATCGATGCATGGTCCCAGCTTCGATTCCCCATCTGCCCATATGCGATTTAAGTGGAGACCGTGGCTATGTAGATTCCAAATACAAAAATGGCATGGGCCTCCATCAATATCGATACAAATCGAATGATTCGACCAAACCGATCCAATACCGATTCCTCATACCATGATGAGAAGTGGGCATTGAGGTTTGATGGTCTAAAAATTTAAACATCTTGATAAGATGAGAGAAAAGACGATGTTGCTCCCACACATCAGGACATTGAAAATACTTGTGGACACCTTCTCATTAGACCCACGTGCCAGTTGGACAGAGTTCTTTGGCCCAGCAGATATCTTGGCGGGAAAGTTTTATGTTTTGGGTTAATAGCTGATCCGGTTGATCTGGATGGTTCCCTCGTAATTGCTTCCAGGTTCATTGGTCCATCCACAGAATGCCCAAGGCCCGTCCAGCGTGGCATCTTCCTATAGAAAGTGGCAACTAAATCGGTAACCGTGTTAGCTGCAGATTGGATCACAATGGTTCAGAAATCGGGTATTGATTCGACCCCATACCGGTCCAATTCAAAACCCCACACCAACCCCACGGTCCAGTACGATGTGATCTTTCCAACATTCCAAACAAATCAACCGGAAGGGCCTCTCCGTCTCGGCCATTTTGAGATTACAGAAGAGTGCAGGGGTAACTTTTCCGTCCACTCCAGCTTCAAACTCTGCAGGTCTCTCTCTCTCTCTCTCTCTCTCTCTCTCTCGATCGCTTACTTACCCTAACTGTATCTCGTTTTTGTCTTCTAGAAATCTCAAATGCTTAGTTACACGTCTGCTATTTGCATTTTTTTCTTGGTAGCAAGTGAGTATTTGGCTTACTTTCCAAGTATTGGATCACACTCCTTTCTGAGAATTTCTATCTTCATTCTGGTATAGATTACTCTGTAATTTTCTTCTCATATGATTCTTGTACAGGTTGCTCTATTTGTCATCCTCTTTCGTAGTGCTTTTTTGTTAATGTTAGTTTTGTAGAACCCATTTTGTTCTTGTTTGTTTCTTCTCATATGATTCTTTAATTTTCTGTGCTAGTTCTGTTTAAGTTGAATTCATTAAAATGATTGAAATGTCTATGATCTACTGAACGTTTCCATTCTGATCTTGGATTCCTTCAATTTAAATAGTTACTACCATTTTCGCCTTTTGAAACCCACATGATGAATTGCGAGACAGTGATTGGCTCCTTCCATATATTGTCAAAACTCATCTGATGAAGAACAGTGTGCTAGGAGGCATTTAGTTGTCATTCTGTTGTTAGCTTCAATTCATTGCAGCCCCTGGACGTTAATCAGGCAAGATTTGTAGGTGCAAAGGTATAGGTTCTAAGGAAGAGAGAAAAGGATATAGAATATAGAATTGGGTAGGCATGCCACATTCATGTTGGTTCTTCTACCAAGTTTAACAAAGATAAATTGAAATTGCAATGAGTTGTTGGTTCTTTACGTTTTACTCTAGATTGTACCTCTTCCCAAAGCCTTTTGTTGTCGTTGTTGTTGAAGCCATTGGCTCTGGTCCAGTAACATTCTCTATACTATGCTTTTATTTTTCTGTGTTTGAGCTGAATTTATTGTAATTTAAAGCTTTCTTTTATTTTTCTGTGTTTGAGCTGAAGTTTTGTAATCTAAAGCTTTCAAAGCCTTATTGTCTTCCTGTTCAATGCTCTCCAGTAAATGCCTTTAGTTGGACTACCATTTTCCCCAGGATTTGATCTTTAAATCAGTTGTGCATATCATAGTTGTCACGGAATCTAAGTGAGGCGTTGGAGGGGCCTGGATGTCAAAGCGACGCCAACAAGGCGCCCTTCCAGCAAAGGGTGCCTAGGCGTCACCTTGACAACTACGATGCATATCTAGTTATTGCATTCATGGTTACAGTTTTTGCCCTTATCTGAATATCCTCTTATTGCTCAGCCGAAAGAGAAATAGATTTCTGCTAAAAGTGTAATTCTTGTTGAGTGGTTAGATCAATTCCTTCTACAAGAAGTACTATTCTTATTGAGTGGTTAGTCTTCTCTGGGCTGCAAGCCTGCATTAAGAGTTTCCTGGTCATTATTATCCTCCTGCTGTTCTCATAAATTTTCATCATAACAACAGTTTTTAATTGATCTACGTGTGGTTTCTCTGTAAGTCTCAGCTTTCAACTATTATAAATATGCAATTTTAATGTGGTTCTTGATCT
>NW_024870623.1:115322-127793 GCF_013358625.1 Macadamia integrifolia
GAGGTCTTGGATTTGACCGACTATGGCCAGATTGTGCAGAAGGCCAAGACCATGGAGGATAAGCAAAGCGAAGAACAGTCCCTCACCCCTGGACTGTGGAAGAGAACAAACCCATTTTTGGATATGGGGAACTCCTCCAAGGCATACCGCGGATCGTACAGTTCTGGGCCTATGTATAGGCAGCCCTATAGGCCATCTGGCTACCCTCCTAGACCAGCTGGTGGTTCGGGCTCCACATCTTTTCGCCCGAACACTAGTGCGGCACCTACAGCTCCAAGGCTACCCCGACCTCCAGCTGCAACGGGTCAAGTGTAGAGGGGCCCCGCCCCAGTTCCGACATCTCAGATTCGTTATTTTAACTGCCATTCATATGGGCACTATGCAAAAGACTGTCGGGTAAGACCAGCCTTGCCCTCCAGTTAGCCCTCGGCGTACCGACCTCCCTTAACTCGGGGAAGTCAACCGCAGGGAAGGATGTATGCTCTATCAGTTGAGGAAGCTGAGGCCAGTACAGAAGTAGTAGCAGGTACATTTTAAATTAAGAATTTCCTTATGTTAAATATTGATGACCTGCTGAAATTATATGCATTATTACACTAGGTGTCCTACCCATATCAGGCATACCAGCCTATGGTTTATTTGATTCAGGAGCTACTCATTCATTCGCATCTAAGAGATTTGCCAAGAAACTTGGGATGCCACTCAGGATCCTAGATCACAGAATGATTGTTAGTATGCCTACTGGTAAAGTTACACAGTTGAAGGAGGTGTATGGGTCGTGCCCAGTGGAAATTAGTGGGAAGAACTTTGATGCACAACTCATTAAGTTCAATATGTAGAATTTTGATGTTATACTGGGCATGGATTGGTTGTCGGCTCATCAAGCTAATGTGATGTGTGCTGAAAAGCTGATTAGGGTGACAAATGACGAAGGAAGAGAATTGGTATACCGAGCAAATAAAATGAAACATGCGAGAAAGGTCCTCTTCTCCGCTCTTCAAGTGGTAAAATTGTTGGAGAATGGATGTCAGGGCTACTTAGCATCGGTACTTGATGTTGGTACAAGGATTACACCTCTAGAAGATGTAATGGTGGTTAAAGAGTTTTTCGACGTCTTCCCAGATGATCTGATGCATTTACCACCTGATAGAGAGTTGGAGTTTGCCATAGATTTGACTCCTGGAGCAGCTCCAGTATCTAAGGCTCCGTACAGGATGGCACCAGCTGAATTGAAGGAGTTGCAGATGCAGTTGCAGGAATTATTGGAAAAGGGGTTTATTCACCCAAGTGTTTCACCTTGGGGTGCCCCAGTGTTGTTTGTCAAGAAGAAAGATGGCAGCTTGCGTATGTGCATTGATTACCGAGAGTTGAATAAGCTAACCATTAAGAACCAGTATCCATTGCCACGCATTGACGATTTATTTGACCAACTGCAGGGTGCAAGGGTATTTTCAAAGATAGACCTTAGATCAGGCTATTATCAGCTCAAGATAAAGAGCAGCGACATACCCAAGACAACATTCAGGACTCGGTATGGTCACTATGAGTTCCTAGTGTTATCTTTTGGGTTAACCAATGCACCGGCAGCATTCATGGATTTAATGAATCGAGTATTTCATGATGTACTCGATAAATGGGTAATTATTTTTATTGATGACATCTTGATCTACTCCAAGACAGAAGAGGAGCACACTCAACACTTGAGAATGGTGTTACAGAGGTTGAGAGAACAACAGTTGTTTGCCAAATACAGCAAATGTGAATTCTGGCTTGAGCAAGTTGGATTCCTGGGGCACGTAGTGTCTAAGGCAAGAATCGAAGTGGATCCTGATAAGGTGAAAGCAGTAGTAGAGTGGGAAAGCCCTAAGAATGTCACTGAAATTATAAGCTTCTTGGGTTTGGCCGGATATTATCGGCGCTTCATTGAAAATTTTGCTCGAATCTCAGCGCCAATGACTAAATTAACTAAAAAGGGTGTGAAATTTGACTGGGTAGAGGAATGTGAAAAGAGTTTCTAGGAATTGAAGAAGAGGTTGGTGTCGGCCCCTGTGTTGACCATCCCTGAAGGCATAGGTGGAATGACAGTCTACATTGATGCTTCCAAAGTTGGTTTGGGTTGTGTTCTCATACAACGCGGTAAGGTAATAGCGTATGCATCCTGACAACTAAAGGAGTATGAGAAGAACTACCCCACTCATAACTTAGAACTAGCCGCAGTCATTTTTGCCCTTAAGATTTGGCGACATTATTTGTATAGGGAGAAGTGTGAGATATACAGTGATCATAAGAGCCTTAAGTACTTCTTCACCCAGAAGGATTTGAACATGAGGCAGAGGAGATGGCTTGAGCTCATGAAGGATTATGACTGCAACATTCAGTATCATCTCGGCAAGGCAGATGTAGTGGCAGATGCGTTGAGTCGGAAGGCATAGACTGTGTCACTCTCATACTTGGTGGTCATCCCACCACTCATACAAGAGGCGACGCTAATGGATGAAGCTCTCTTATATGAGGGAGCAACCTTAGAGCTTGAACTTAAGGTAGAAGACCTCAAGTGGGTGACTGCATCCTTGGCGGCTCTACAAGTGCACCCGACTATTAGACAAGAGGTAATAATGAAACAACCTTTGGATTCTGAATTACAGCGGATCAGAGTTAAGGTTCAAGATCAAACAATGAACGACCCAGATTTTATTTTAGCCAGTGATGGGGCATTGATGTTTCGAGGCAGATTGTGTGTACCCGATGATTTGGATATACAAGACAAGATAGTGCGAGAAGCACATAGATCCGAGTACTCACTCCACCCAGGAAGTACAAAGATGTACAAAGACCTCAAACAAAATTACTGGTGGCCAAGCATGAAAGTCACAATAGCTCTGTATGTGGTGACTTGTCTTACATGCCAAAAAGTAAAAGCTGAGAGGCATCGACCTTATGGTACTCTTCAGCCACTCCCAGTACCAGAATGGAAATGGGATAGGATTACAATGGACTTCGTCACCGGACTACCATGTACACCTAAGGGGATGGACGCGATATGGGTGATCGTTGATCGGCTTACTAAGACTGCTCATTTCATTCCCATCAAGACCAAGTTCTCTATGGCCAAATTAGCACAACTTTACATGGATAACATAGTGCGCTTGCATGGAGTGCCAGTGAGCATTGTATCAGATAGGGACCCAAGGTTCACTTCCAGATTTTGGAAAAGCTTCCAGCATGCCTTGGGATCACAATTGAATTTGAGTACTGCTTTCCACCCACAGACTGATGGTCAGTCGGAGCAAACCATACAGATATTAGAAGATATGCTCAGGGCATGTGCAATGGAAATGTGTGGTAGTTGGGAAGAATATATACCCCTTATGGAGTTTGCCTATAACAACAGTTACCAAGCTACAATTGGGATGGCTTCGTATGAGGCATTGTACGGTAGGAAGTGCAGGACTCCTCTATTTTGGGATGAGGTAGGCGAACGCCGAATGTTAGGACCTGAAATGATACAGATGACTTGTGACAAGGTTGATATTATTCGGGAATGGATTAAAGCAGCTCAGTCTCGTCAAAAGAGCTATGCAGATACCCGCAGAAAAGACATTGAATTTCAGCCAGAATAAAAGATATTTCTCAAGATCTCTCCTGTTAAAGGGTTGCAAAGATTTCACAGAAAGGGGAAGTTGAGCCCAAGATACATTGGCCCATTTGAGATCTTAGCCCGGGTTGGCTCAGTAGCCTACATGCTTGCTCTGCCACCTTCACTCGGGGATGTTCATAACGTATTTCATGTATCCATGCTGAAGCGATACGTTCATGATCCCTCTCATGTATTACCCGTGGAACCAGAATATATAGCAGTTGACATGACATATACAGAGCAGCCGGCTGAAATTTTTTACCGAAAGGTGAAGACCCTTCGCAACCGCTCCATTTCCTATGTAAAGGTGCGATGGGCTAATCATTCACTCAAAGAAGCATCTTGGGAGAAAGAGGATGAAATCCAAGACAAGTACCCTCATCTCTTTGAACAACCAGGTATGCCAATTTCGAGGATGAAATTTTCAGAAAGGGGGGGGGTAAATGTAATACCCTACTTCTTAAACCCGGTCTGATTACCCGATTGACCCGGTTTAACCATGCAGGACCCGAACCGGAGAGAGTTAAGGTGGGTTCCTTATGGACTATGATGGCAAGGGTGACCTTAAAACCGGCTAGCCCCACAAGTCCGAGCCAGTGCCAGAAGAGACGGGTGTACCCAAGTCGTGTACATGCACCTATCATAAGGCCATGTACGGATAAAGCAGGTATGTAGCCGTATATTAAGGTGCATACGTATATTACATCGTATGCCAAGAGTGAGATTCGTGCCGAGGGCCGAATTCTGTCAAAATCCCAAGTTTTGACCCTCAGGTGGGCGGACAGGTGGGCGCATCCACCCACCTAAGTGACCCACCCATGTGAATTACTTAGCTATTTAAGAAGTATATATAGCATTTATGATTTTCTTTGCTTTTCTCATTTATGACACTCGGACGTTGGTGAGAAGAGTAAAGAGGAGAGAGAAAAGAAAGGGAAGAAGAAGAGAAGAGAAGGAAGAGGAAAAAGAGATGGATTTCAGCGGCACCGAGGCTTGATCTTTCCATTCCGATGCCGGAAGAGTGATCTCCAACACTAGATCTACGTTTAGAGGTGAGCAAAGGCTAGATTCCTTAAACCTTCACCATATCCAAGTAAAACCCTTGATTTTGGGTAGGGTTTCTTGAGATCTTATAAATCCCCCTTGAGATGATGAATCTAAGGTTTAATAGATGATCTATGTGTTGACTTTGAAGGATTTGAAGAAGTATTTACAAGGTGGGAGAAGTATTGTTGATTTGAAGTGATTTTGGGGTTTTGAAGGTGTTCTTGAGCAAAGAAGGTAAAATGGCTTCCCATTCCTTAAATCTAACATAAATCTAGGTTAGAACCATCTTATGAGACCTTGAATGTGTGGATAATGGATTTAGAAAATTCCCATTTGAATCCCCAAAGGTTGAGAGAAGTTTGGGAAGAAACAGCAGTTTCCCGCCAAGACCGGTGGGCCATTTGGCCTGCCTGTGGGCACTCGCCTGAGAGGGCAAGGCCTTCGGGCCCAACTGGCGGGCCAGACCGGTGGGCCAACCTACCCGTCGGTCAAGACCGGTGGGTCTGACTGGTGGGTCAGACAGGTGGGCTGCCCGACCCACCCGAGAGGCTCCGAATGTGATTTTTACGTCCGATTGGACCCAAATTGGACGTGTGACCTTATTTTAGGATTCTAAACATGATCTTGTCATTTGATCATGTTAACCTTGATCCCAAAATGGTGAAATACTAACCCCGCTCACTCATGATAGGTTCACCAAATCCCACGCTTCTCGCACCCAATCTCACCCGTACCGAGCGTGAGTCCTTGTACACTACAGGTAAGTGGGGAGAGGATGTTTGGCCTTGTTTCAAGGCATTGTTGTGCATTCATTTAATTTTATCTATATTAGTCATGTCATCATGCCAATGATATGTAGATTTGTCATCCTCCCATTTTTATGCCCTGTGTGCTGTGTTTATCTTCTAAATGCCATGTGATGATATGCTTATGTGATGAATGTTGACATCATTGTGCATGATACATTAATAGACTAGATGCCGTAGTCGGCTTGGAAACGAGTGCATTGGTGGCCCGTGGTATGGGACGCAGTGGCACATACAATCGTACTATTATCATATAAGAGCATGCGGTTTAGGATTATCACCTTCCCGTGCTACGACCCTTCCCAACAGTGGTTAAGGTGTTGGGTTACCATTTGGAGGGAAGCAGTGGTCACGGTTTTTGGGTCACTATGGCGGTTAGACATTACGCCCGGCTGGTCATTAGGACAGTCGGCAACCCCGGTGGTATATTCAAGAGGGCCAATCGTACTGCTTTTAAATTACTAGAGTCAACACCTTTAATTTTCAGTCATTTATTTTATGTTGAGAGCCGGTGGTCGGCATGTTTTTATTTTTCCGAGTACTCACGGTGGGCCTTCTCCGACAGCCCTATGGGCGTATCGAGGGATAGAGTTCGTGGCTCATACCCGGAGTATACGCGCACTGTGGTTGTAATAACACTAAACCAAAGACTTAGTAATGTTGCTTAGGTGGATGTGATTTAAAATGTATTGCATAGCATATAGTGCATATGGTTGTGATTGTTGTGTGGACTGTTGTGTGGTCCATCTTTCCACTTACTGCGCTAGTGAGCTCATCCCACGTGTGCACCTCTTTTAGATGATTTTGCAAGTCATCCATCTGAAGAGCACGGGCGGGTCCCACAGTTGAGTTCCCTGAAGAGGACTGGTGGGTCCCTGAGGAGTTAGAGCACGGCACTGATTGCTCGTGTGAGAGTTGTGCTGCGGGACCGTAATTCTGATACCGAGCTAAGCTCCACTTTTGATGGCGAGCTGAGCTCTTCCTTTTGATGCCGAGCTGGGCTCAACCTTTGATACCGAGCTAAGCTTTAAGCCTTGATACCGAGCTGAGCTGTACACTCTAATTTTTGATGATTCCTTTTGTGTACTTGATATGTGAATTGTACTCTTATTGTGTAAATAACATGCCTTCGGGCCCACATGTATTTAACTATTGTATCACAATTCAGGTATTAAGTATTATGGGAATATTCACAGGTAAACCAAGTCTTCCGCTGAACTGATGAGCTCTTTGTTAGTTGTGTATATGCTGTGGTGGAATACTGTATCAGATGATCCTGGCAGGTTTGGGTTAACCGGTGTTAACCCGGTCACTGGCCCGGTTCTGTGTGAATGAGGTATGACAAGAATTACCATCGGCCACGAAGGGTTAGTCTCGACACTAGAATTACCATCGACCATGCCGATGGGTGGGATTAGCCAATGCCTTTCTCCCTACTAGCAAGTGGTTATAGCACCCGGGTTTGTTATCCTAACCCAGTGTGATCTAGTATGCAAGTAAATCACATCACAATAGTAAGGTGTTCATGGTTGGAATGTAGATTTATTATTACACAAGCCTAACATCAAGTTAAGTCCAGATAAAGTGCTACTACAACATAGGTGGTATCCCTTGTCCCACGATGCGCCATCGGTCACCCAGCCATGCAATCTAGTTGTCATTCGAGAGCATACCGGTCCCTACATTTGTACTTCAGTACCCAATAAGCTCCTATTAATAATCCCTAGTTGTCTCAGAACTAGAATTACCATTGGCCACACCAGGCATGTCTGCCTCTGGTAATAATAACCTCATACCGCTAACATGGTATTCCTAATTGGATCATCAGGCCTACCAGTGGTGGGATTAGTCAATACCTTTCCCCCTATCGGCAAGGTGATGTAACACTCGGGTTTGTGTTCCTAACCAAAGGCATACCATATGAGGTGCACAATTATCAATCATCCATAATTCAAACACTGAAACACTGTGTCGAAAACCACCCTCGGCCACCCCACCACATACACCCACTCAAAATCCAAATAACTGATTGTGTTACACTATTTCCCTACTCAGGACAACCGTGAGTCATACTCAGTAAAAATATAATAACTTGACGCACAAAACTTGGAACAAAAAACCATAAAGAGAAAATGAAGGAAGATTTACCCCTCTACAATTTTTATGAAGGGTGCTTGATGGTTGGAAGGGCATGGGCTTAGGTAGTCTCAAGTACAAACCAGAACTGATGCAACATACAGTAAAACAACTCAAAAATATGATTCCAATACATGAATCTCAACGATAATAATGGCTTGTACTATACGGGATCCTCCAAAATGTGGGAGGGTTCTGGTATTTATAGTTTGAAGACCTTTTAGTCAATCAAGGTAATTTTTATTTTTGGAAAGAGATTTGGTGTCTATTTATGGAAAGAATATATTTTCCAAAAGATTGACAAATGTTCACATTTGTTATATGGGTTTCCTAGAGTCATCTAGGTGTCCTAGGTGTCTTAAAATTGTCTAGATCATAAGTTTGGGAATGACAATGATATGGTAACAAATACGTATAACAATTGAACTAGCCAGATGGCAATAATATTTTGAAAAATTTTGAAGCAATAAAACACGTATGAAAATGATATAGTCGCTCTGTAAGAAAAAATACGGATATATGTTTACCATGAAATATTTATGTACTTAGGATTTTTAGGCAAAAAAGAATTTAAAAGACCTTCTTTATGATTGGTTGAAATAAATAATAGTGTAAAGAAGCTAATATGAAGTATCCTGACATCCCTCTCTAGGTTTGGATTTTTTATCGGGAAGGAATTTGGGGTTTTGATTTTTTTTTTAAATAAATTAATTTTATTAAAATGAATAATACGGAAAAATAAGTGTTTAATTTAGAATCCCATAGTAGACACGTATTTTTTCATATCTAACGCTTTATACATAAAAAATAGATTCGGAAATTAAATGTTTGAATACAGAAAAAATGTGTATTAAAATGCATCTAGCCGGCACAATATGGGATTTGGCCCACGTCGACCTGGATGCAAATGGCGTCGGTCAAAATGCATGTGGCACATGTGTATTAAAATGCATCTAGCCGACACAATATGGGATTTGGCCCACGTCAACCTAGATGCAAATGGCGTCGGTCAAAATGCATTTGGTGCCAGCCTGAGTCAGTGTGAGTTAGGCTCGGTTGACACAATGGGTCTAGTCCAATTGAGTTTTTTGCTGGCATCGGTCAAAATGCATCTGGCACCGGCTTGAGTCAGTGTGAGTCAGGCTTGGTTGACACAGTGGGTCTAGTCCAATTGAGATTTTTGCTCAACTTAGGACTGGTCTGTGGATTCTCGAATGGTCTTAGTGAATTATAAGCGTATCAAAGCCATTTGTCAATTTTGAAAACATTTTTCTCAATTAATTAACAATCCTATGCTAGCATTCAAGGAAGAATACATTGTCTAGGTCAAAGAAGAGATCTTGACCATAAATACAGGAGTCCTTCCAGGGGTGAAAAAATATGGTTTATGCACCAAGGTTCATCCAATTCATCTTTTTGAGGGTTTTCATGGACTACGAACCTTGGTGTGGCCCTTCCAGTCTCGAAATAGGCTATGGCATCAAGAAAGAATGACTAATATCAATTATTTGTAGGGGCTCGTGCCTTCGTTCCAACTAGAGTAATTTCTATCTATCCTCCAACAACGAGTGGAGTAGATGAACATATATAGCATAGTCTATAAAATGAAATTTTAGTTTTTTAGATTATAATTTAGGGATTTTTTTAGTTTTCTGTTCTTATGTTTTCGTCCTTCCTTGTAGGTTGACACACATATATAAGGTTGCTTTGGGATTACTATAGGGGTTAACTTCTAGAAACCTTGTTCCTTAGACAACGAGAGGAGAGAATATGGAGTGGTTGGTAACAAGTTACCTTTTTTACATTGCTCTTGAACTATTTGAAAAGCAAAGAGAGAGAATATTATTCACCTTTATGTTGAGGTGAGGAAAATAAAAAGGCCGAATGATTTATTCGTGTGCTAAAAAAGAATGCTAACATTAGGTGCCTCAATTGAGAATGAAGGGATAATCATGGCTATGAACAAGCATGGCGGCCAAGCACACGAAAAATGCATGGCTTGGATCCAACCATGTTTGCGGAATTGATTCCACACATTGTCACTAGCCGTACGCACTAGGGGTGAAACAGGGTCGGGTTGGGTTGGGTTTCTTAAAACCCTAACCCAACCCTAGGTCCTCAAAACCCAACCCAACCCTAACTCAACCCTGTCTGGTTCATGCTTAGGCCCAATCCTATCGGGCTCAAGGTTGGGGCAGGTTGGGTCGGGTTGACCGTAGCTGGTCTTCTTAGAGGAATAACATTCTGATAAGTACAATTCAATTCTGATTTCAATTCCAATTCCAATTCCAATTTCAATTCCAATTCTTCAAACCACTCTGCTACCTTCATACTTTGAAAAACATTGACCGTAATTGACCCCCCACCCCCTAAATTCCTCAAAGTGCTGGCATGTGCTAAGAGTCTAAAAAGAAAGGGTCCCTTCTACTAATGAAGTTCTCTTGTCGGTTTTTCAAAAGCTTAGGAAAGCTTCCTTGTCCTATTTTAGTTACTTTCTTCATTAATAAAACTAGATGCAATGACATTATAGGTTGAGTTAAATCTTGGCCACAATGGAAATCCAAGTTGAGAATTATCACCAAATCCCAAAATGGGCAAAGCCTAACCCAAAATATTAGGCAGGTGGAGTTGTTTCCTATCAATATGTGCAATGTTCTAGTGTAAACAAAAAAACTCAACATTTCAATTCTAAATTTCAATAATTCCATTTACTACAATAGAAAACTCAAAAATGAAATCAAATTCCAATGTAAGATAGAAACAAGACTTGTTCTTCAGGGTGAGAATTTCAATAATTCCATTTACTACAATAAAGAACTCAAAAGTGAATGCAAATTCCAATGGAAAGAGCAGAGGGGTTAGGGAGCTAGGGTTTAAAAATACATTATATAGTCATATAGTGTATAGTAGGGTGAGAAAACATTATTAGTTAAACACAATAATAATCAAGGTTAAACTCAGGGTGGGTTAGGGTCGGGCTGGGTTTTCTATGCCTCAACCCAGACCCGGCCCAACCCCACACAGAGTTGGGTCGGGTTGGCCCTCATAGTCGGGTTGGACATAGTTCGGACTCAGGGCGGGTTAGGGCGGGTTTGGATCGTCAGGGCTAAACTTACACCCCTAGTATGCACCATATGCAAAACTACTCAACCCATCCTTAGCCACCCACCATGCTATTAAAATTTTGGGGGGAAAATGGTCCTAATTGGTCCTACGGCCCTTGTGTCAATACAGGGACTAATGAGAGTGTACACATGGAGCATAAATAAGGAGTGAATTTTTTGGGTTTCATAGGATGGGGGGGTGCCATTTCATATCCCTTTGTATCTAGGCATAGGGACCTCACGACCAAGGAATGTTCATTTCCCCAAAAGTTTTTATTTTTCAATAAAATCAAAGAAATTTTATTTTTAATCAAACCAAGTTCGGTTTAACAAATGATGGTGGAAGTGGTAGAAAGGGTCCCCCCCCCCTCCCCTCCCCTCCCCTCCCCTCCCCTCTTTTCTTCAACTGCTTCCATGAACGGGAAAAAAATAAAAGAGTAGAACGAAAAAAATTTCTTTCAATTTTATGTGTTTCCAGAGATGAGGCCACTGTGTCAAATTTTTCAATTTTGAAAACATTTTTTTCAGTTAATTAACTATCCTATATTGGTAAGGAAGCAAGATTCCATGCACTATATAGGTTAAAGAAAAGATCTTGACCACAAGTATAGTATTACTCCGTGTTTCAAGGGATTTTCGACTCATCATTGCTTAACCCTTCTAAGGATGACAAAATATGTTGTATACACCAAGATTCGCCCAATTCATCCATTTAAGGGTTTTCGAGGACTGCAAAACTTGATGTGCAATTTAAGGTTTTCCTAATTTTTTATTTTTTATGCTTTCGTCTTTCATTGTAAGTTGACACGCATATATCTATATATATATATATATATATCTTTGGGATTACTATAGGGGGTAACTTCCATAAACCTTATTCCATAGACAATAGACAGAGGAAGAGGAGAGAATATGGAGTGGTAAGTAACAAGTTGCCTTTTTTACATTGCTCTTGAGCTAATCGAGAAGCCAAGAGACAGTTTTATTGACCTTTATTTCACATCACTATTGAGGAGAGAAAAAAATGTTAAAAAAGACTGAATGATTGCTTCCCGTGCTCAAAAGAATTCTAACATAAAGGTGCCTCAATTGAGAATGAAGGAACATGCATGGCTTTGAACAAGCATGGCGGCCGAGCTCAAGGAAAACGCATGGCTTGGATCCAGCCATGCAGTTGGAAACCGATTCCACACATTGTCACCTGCCGTACGTACTATATGCAAACTAGTCAACCCATGCTTGGCACCCACCCTGCTATTAAAACTTTGGGGAAAAAATTTGTCCCTGGTCATGTTGTCAATGCGGAGGTTAATGAGGGATACAACAGGGAGTGGATTTTCTATATATGGACATAGGGCCTTGCGGCCATGGAACATTCATTTCTCCGTTTAATTAATGGTGAAGGGGTAGAAACCCTTCTCCCGCCTCTGCCTTTGCCTTTCTTCAACTGCTTTCTTATTGGAAAAGAAAAGAAAGAATAGAAACAGAGAACTTCCTTTAACTCATGTTGTTTCTAGAGAGGGTGCCAGTGTAATCACAAGACTTGGCCCAAATTGAAGTTTGGGGCAGATGCCTGCACATCCTCAGCTTGGACTAGCATTTTCTTCGCCAGATCGTGGGCTAGGATATGCTTGGTTCAAGTTACCCCAGCCCAACGAAACACCCTTTTATTTTCTTTTCTTCTCTTCTTCTCTTCTTCTCTTCTTCTCTTTTCTTTTCTTTCGTTTTTTTTTTTTTTTTT
>NW_024870623.1:127813-157678 GCF_013358625.1 Macadamia integrifolia
TGGTAAAAGCCCAACTAACACTCATACCCCTAAAAAAGCAATTAGTACTGTATAATGTAGGGTGTGCCCCTCGGCTCAAATTTGGACAAAATTAGATAACACCCAGGGTCAGTTTGGACAAAACCAGCTACCCACGTGAAAAGAGGATTTTCCATTCCCAAATGGGATTCCAGCACTCAATGGGTATCCAAACTATGAGTTAAGTGATTAATACATCGTTGACTCAAGACTAATACTCCATGGACAAGAGGATCTCATGTGAGGAGATCACCAGAAGGGGAGATGATCAAGACTCACGTGCATAGGTGTATGTGGGCTTAAACTGTCAAATGGCTGAAGTGACACCATAGGCCTTCCACTGGTATTATGCTAGAGATCTGGATTTAAATTTACGTGAATATCTAGTCCAACAATTTTTTTTTTTGGCCAAATGGGATATAAAAATTTTGACCATTATAGTTTTTTTGGGTGGGGGCATGGGGGTGGAAGAGTTATGAAGTAGATTGGGCACATGTATATATATGTAGGCATACCTTCTTATGTATATCCATGCACCCGTAGTTATCCCTTATACTTTCAATATAAGAGTATTGCCACTTGAAAAACTCAGATTTGGTTGAAACTTGATTAGGAAGTAGAGGACCATGGGCCCATTTATACACAGTATTTAGGCCCCACTTGAATGACCACATGGCAGTTGTCAGAGGATTTGTTGTTCTCCCGCCGGGTGAGGCCATGCCAGTGACCGCCTAAAATAAATAACGGCCTGGGGTGGGCCAGACCGGGCCAGAGCAAAAAACTGATCATAAATAAATTTTTGGGAGACCTACAAAATGAAGTCTGCAATCTTCTACACCGTCTAATTAAAAGAGATTCAAATCGATGTGAAGGTTTCAACTTCTAATTCTCTCTTATTCATCAAACCATTTGTTACATAAAGAGGATAAAACTATTCTAAATCCTCAAGTCCATTCTTCTTCGTCACTCTAATTCCTGACCATTTTTCAAGATTCATTGGAGAGTAATTAAAGTCAAACCTCTTAATTAGATTAATGGCAAAGAAAGGACCAGCTACCTATCGCATGGCTGATGGAGGGGCGCAGAAATCAAAGCCCATTTAGAAAAAGCAATGCCAAACAAGAAGCCCAAGACATGAAATTGCAACTTACAAGCAAGAGTGATTTTGTAAAAAAGATACTCTCTAACCCACTGGACGCCCAAACAAGCATCCAACTGCTGAGAGAACTTGGGTGTGCACCCATGAATTGGGGTGGGTTTTCAAGTACTCCTCTCCATCGGATGTTGGGTTGGGTATCCAACGCGTTGGAGAGGAGCCGAATCCCTGATTTTTGAGCTGAGAATAAGAAGTTGAAACCCTCTTATCGGTAACAAATATGTCCAGCAACCTTTGACGGAAGGGGATTTGCTAATTTTAAAGAGATGACCTCAAAAGATGCTCATTGTGTTATCTAAACAAATTCCAGGGCAATGGGACCTAGTAAAAAACATTGGGATGAAAAGTAAAACATAATTTATCCACAAGTGATTGGAGTATACGAGTCATGTGGTTCACGAATCTATGAGGTTGGCATTTTAATAAAATCAAATGAAGAATGTAGGTTACCCTGTTGGATTATTCATATTTGACATATGTCCATCAAACCCAGTTTAATTTGATTAAATTGATTATTACAATTGTTATTCATGTGTTATTGTGATTATTTTCATAATGTGCAATTGTCCACTTTCTACTGACAAAATTGGGCACTCTATTCTAGGGTTGTCACATTCTATATTTCTCCATCAAACCCGATCATGGATCATAGTTTCAAAGTGTTAAAATCGATCCTTATGGTTGCTCAAGTGTGGAAGAACTATTATCTGGAGGAGGAACATCAATTGCGGTTCTAAGGTAAACCGTTTCATTTCCATGTAATTAATTTTTATACAATGATTTCAAATGCAAGAGATCCCAATCCGATCCCTTCCGCTGCACGATTGGGTTTCAACCAACAGATTGATACGAAAATATAAATGCGGGTACTTAATTGTGTTGAACATTGATCCATCAAAATTCCCAATTTTATCATATATCATTAGGGAATGAAGTGTGAAGGAATTAACCCTTGAGATCTGAGCATCAATGAACTCCACCGTCATGGCCCAATCTATTAAAATAAGTCCCAATACCAGAACCAAATTAGGCAATCTCTCTCAGTTTATCATCAAACAGGTCACCTGTTTCTTTCTTTCTAGAAAACCCAAGAGACGGCTGAGGGGACAAGCCTCCATAAGAGATAAGCAGCTCCTCAAGCAAGGAAGCAAAAGTGAGCATACAAGTAAAAACTAGGCCAATATAAGAAGAACAATGTAACAGCCTCTACTCCTTCCAATATGAGTAACAGCCAAGGATTAAAGTATCGGTATCGGTCGTCGTATCGGTCAGCCAAAATTAAGATACGTATCGGAGGGTATCGTATCGTATCGGAGATACTCTAAGATACGCTAAAGATACACACATAAATGGATAGGAAACATTTTTTTAAACACTTTTGCATAAAGAATTTGTTAAAAAAAGCTATTGATAACATGTATTATGCATAAACACTAAATTGAGGGTATCGTACTAAGAATTCAAGGTCTATAGTTGTCTCATAAATGTAAAATCCTTGTTCCTAACCTTGATTTCCACTTTAGTTAGAGAGAAATATGGCTGACAGCAACTTTGGAACAAAAACCCTTCAAAAAATCTTTTTTTCTGAAAAATTACCCATATTGGCCATTATATGACCGTAGCGCCAATACGTATCGATACTCACCGATACGTACTGATATATATATATCGATACTCACCGATACGTGCTGATATATACCGATACGTACTGATCGATACATACCAATACTCACCGATACGTACCAATACATACCGAAACGTACATTTTACCTCAATTTTATATTTTTCATAGAGTCGTATCGAGGCATGTCGTATCGTATCGATGTGTATTAGTAGTGTATTGATGCATATCGGTATGTATTGTAGGATATATATCGATACGAAATGAATTAAAAAATTCAATGTATCGTATCGGTGTGTATCGTATCGGCTGACTAAATTTAAGATACGTATCGGAGGGTATCGTATCGGTATCGGAGATACTTAAAACCATGGTAACAGCGGTTAGCACACTACATCCTCTTCATTTAACAAGATTTCAGCCTTTTAATACTTGAAGTATCTTTCTGAGCTAGCAGAGAAGCAAGTAGTAATGAACTTGGGGTGTCCAATAGTGCCAACTGTTACGAAACTCCACCGTCTAATGACCATAGGAACCCATAGGTAAGCAAAACCCAGAATCACCTTTCCATCATGAACAATTTGGGTCCTAGCCTTTCTTCCACCAATAGTCCCTACAAGAACATGAACCTTCAAACGATAGAAGCAATTCCTGTCTCTTAACAACCATCTTTCGATCATACACCAACGAAACAAGCTTAATGACCAAGTGAGAGTCATCACATGCTCCGAGGTTCTTCACTATACAAATAAAGGATCCTGGAACAATCTCAGAAGCCCAAAGGCAATTGCTAGCTTCTTTCTATGATAAGCTGATGCATCTTCTTCTGTTTGGTCATCCACATCTTGAGGATGTTAATGGTTTGTATCCAGCATAATTTAATCGGTCAGTCATCACATTCAACATTTCATAGATTTCCTCTGATTTTGGATGTGATTTGTCACCTGCAATGAACTCATGAACTATGTTATCTACTTCAATGGAACTACTCCCGGGAATCTTGTGGATACTTTTTTCTCTCATCCTCCTCCTTATTTTCATAACCTCGCCCCATCTCTTTGCCTGTGAATATATGTTTGACAAAAGAACATAATTCCCATCCACATGAGGCTCCAACTCCAGAAGTTTAATTGTAGCTTCTTCTGCTAGTTCCACGTTCTTGTGCATCATACATGCACCAAGAAGAGCCCTCCAGACAATTGCATCTGGTGCAAAGGTCATACTCTTAATGAGTTCTCTTGCCTCCTTAAGATACCCTGCTCGTCCCAAAATATCAACCATACATCCGTAATGTTCAACTTTAGGAGTCACACCATAAACATCACTCATAGATGTGAAATACCTCCACCCCCTACTAATAAGACCAGCATGACTACATGCACTTAACACACCAACAAAGGTGACATCATTCGGTTTGATTCGTTCCTCTTTCATCTTCAAGAAACAATCCAATGCAGCCTCTCCAAGCCCATGGTTTGCAAGTCCTATGATCATAACACTCCAAGTCAAGACATCTCTCGCATCCATCTTGTTAAAAACTTTGAGCGAATTCTCAATGTCCCCACACTTCGCATACATATCCACCAAAGAAGTCCCAAGTTTCAAATCTATCTCAATACCATTTCTCTCTATGTATTCATGAACCATCTTGCCCATGCCTAGAGCACCCACATCACCGCAGGCAGACAAGACACTAACCATGGTTACCCCATCAGGCTTCACGTTTGCCAATTGCATCTCATGAAACAGCCTCAATGCCTCAACAGATTGCCTGTTTTGGGCATAGGCTGTAATAATCGAACTCCATGAAAACAAATCTTTCTCACTAATCCGGTCGAACAATTGCCTTGCAGCCCTCACATTGCCATGCACTGCATACCCATGAATCATTGTATTCCAAGATACCAAGTCTCTGTCAGGCATTTTATCAAACAACTCCCGTGCTAAATCAATCTCTCCACCCCTAACATACTCTGCTAACAAAACATTATATGAAACAAAATCCGGGTCAGTAATTTCATCAAAAACCTCACGTGCAATCTTAGCATTACCAAACCTTGCATACATTTCAACCAGAGCTGTCTGAACGAATAAATCCGAATCAAAGCCAAGTTTGAAAACTTGGGTATGGACTGTTAAACCAGTTCTGGAATCATTGCATCTTCCACAGGCCTGAACAACAAGAGACAGTGTGAAACTATCGATGGCTACCCCTTCTCGAAGCCGCATTTGAAGGAAAAGAGAAACAGATTCTTCTGGGTTTTGAGCATTTAAGTAAGCCCGGATCATAGTGTTCCAGATGAACGCATCAGGTGATGGGATTCGATTGAAGAGCGAGCGGGCATAGTGTGAGTTTGAAGAATAGGAGAAGAGTCGACGCAAGAACTTGGCGAGTATAAAGTTGTTGGTGTCAAGGGAGGTTTTGAGGATAAAACCATGGATTTGGAGGAGGTGGTCAAGTTTGGTGGAGTCGTTTAGAAAAGACATTGTCTTCTGCTCAATAGTTTTGGTTTGTGGAAATTGCAGCACGGCTGAAGCTGAGTGAAAGCATTTCAGGATCATCTTTTTCTGTAACATTCGAATATTTGATATTCTAATCAAATAGAAACATTTAATCCGTTGCCGACGCCAAACTTCCCGCCTAATGCCCCGGATCCCCTGTTTCGAATAAATGCGCGGGACTTCCCAATTTCCATTGCCCAGTTTTCCGGGCCCACGAGAATGGGTCCATGGTTCTAGAAAGCGTTAATGGAACGGTCAGTATTAGGGGTGTCAATTCGTGGCCCGACCCGACTAAATCGATCAGGACCGATCGTTTATAGACCGGCCCGGCTCGGACCGTTTATTAAACGTATCGGGCTTGAGCCCGGCCCGTTTATAAATGGTCGGTCTCGGTTTTGCTACTTGGACCGTCGGGCGCCCGACCGAGACCAACCGAATAACGCCTGATCGAGACCGGCCTATTGTGCACTGACTTGGCCCGACCCTTTAATGATTGTAGAATACTTATTTTACCCCCCAAATTAAAGAATAAAAACTAAAAAGTAAAAGACATGTTCACATTTTAAATAATGGTTATATTTAGTATCATTTATTGATTTATTGTCATTTTTTTGGGCTTGCATGAGTGGGCCGGAACATAAGAGCACATTTTAAAGAGGGCCCGTTTAAAAACCGGTTAAAGCCCATTTAACATTAAACATGTCCATAGCCCGGTTAAGGCCCGACTAAAACCCGATTAAGGTAGCCCGATTATAGCCCGAGACCGACCGACCGAATATAAAGTGTATCATGCCCTCAATAACTAAGCCCAATTAGTTAAATGGGCGGACACGGTGTAGCCTTTGAAAGTCTTCAAGCCCGATTAAGCCCGACCGAAACCGGACCGGCCCGACCAGTTGACACCCCTAGTCAGTATCATGGTTTGAAAAACTCGATATCCGAACGGGATCTGTCAACGCCAATACCGAACCGGATCGGTCAGATCGGATAGAAATACTCCTATTTCAATTAAAAAATTATTTTTTAGATTATTTTACCCTTTAATTGTACTGATTCACTAATACGGTAGTGGCCTAGAATGGGAATCGATCAAGGTCAATTCCAATCTGATCAGACTGATATGATTCGATTCTTCAAGCCTGGGTCTGTATCATTTGGGTTGGAACAATATTGGCCTTGATTAATTCTTGATCCTGACCTTTTTTTATCCCGATCTACATATATGGTCCAAAGGGCAAAATCATGATTAAAAAAAAAAAGAGGTGGATTTTTCTGATTGATATGGTCCAATCTAGATTGATCCAAAATGGTATTGGATTGGTATCAACCTTGACCATTCTCATGTTTTAAAACCTTGGTCCATCTCCCCATAAAATCATGATTAAAAAAAAAAAAAGAGGTGGATCTTTCTTATTGATATGGTCCAATTTAGATTGATCCAAAATGGTATTGGAATGGGATCAACCTTGACCATTCTCATGTTTTAAAACCTTGGTCCATCTCCCCATTTTCAACTTGGATTTCTATCTGAAACAAAAAAAATGACGAAAATACAATGCAACCCTGGCACATGGACATCAACAGTGTTCGTCATTCACCATCTTCTTTGTCTGGACACAGGGGCATGTAACCAAGGAGTGTTATTTTACTCGAAAAAATAAAGAAAATAATTTGTTTGAACCGTAGTGAAAAAAACAAATTTTCTTAGTCAACTCAAAAAAAACAAAAACAAAAACAAAAACAAAAAACAAAACAAAAAAAAAAAAAAAAAAAAAAAAAAAAACCCTGATTACTCTGCCTAAACAAACTTAGTTCGAACCACTATTAGCAAAAATGCATTTCCATTTTTTACTATTTAAAACACATTTTACAGTATGCTTCCCAAAGATACTTAAAAAAACAGTAAACTTCAGGCATTCCCGTTTTAATGGTGTTTTTTAAGACTTGATTTTTTAACATAATATTTACTTAATTAACCATATATCTCTCTCCCAAACTCTGATCGATCTGATTCTTTCACCAACTTGAAGCTAACACAATGGACTATATTTCTCATGGATTACCTTCAACTCAAATTCAATTCACGGACCCCGAAATTGAGCTATAAACTGTTGTATTTGCTGAAAAATATTTCTAAAGTAATGATTCTTAACTCTAACTAAACATATATCACTTCGAGAGTGTGTTGACTATGTTGACAACGATGAACAACACCATAACCTAGTCACATTGCTCAATAAGACTTTGTGCATATGTGGTGTATGAATTTATAATTGGTATTGGATGATATTCAATGATATGTCTTAAAACTTATAACGAGACATGGGATGTATAGGCATTGATGTTAGATATTTAATTGTTTTGAACACTAGATGCAGATATTTATATATTAATTCCTTAATTTATACGAGTATACTACTCTTTTTTTAGTCTCGTTTGTTTGAAATCTACAAGTTTAAAACCCGTACCGTCCGTTTTCTAATTTTTGCCGTTTTCTGTTTTTTTGGTCGTTTATTTGGCCATATCATTTAAAAATTTTTACTGTTTAAAACCTATACCATCTTCTTCCTTTTTTTTTTTTTTTCTTTGCTCGTTCCCATTTTTGCTAACAATGGTCCAGACAAGTCATTTTTTTTTTAATAAAACAAATATGTATAAATTAATTTAGAAAAGAAAAACATATAAATGAGATGTCTTTGAATTTTGAGCTTCCACCATTATTAAAAGGGTAATTTACAACGCCACCCCCTAGAGAATGCCATTATGAGAGAAACACCCACTGTATAATACTAAATTATACTCAGACCCCTTTCCGTTAGTTGCTGTTACGGAATATACCTTATATGCTGATGTCAATTATTATATATTTTTTTAAATACCAAAATGCCCTTGCAAAAGGAAAACTACCTAAGGGGGTGTTTGGTTCGGTAAATCAAATGGTGTATATATCGGATATAAATGTCAATCTTTTGATAGACATTCTTCTGAATTATGTTTCTTTCTGAAAAATCGTTTGGTTGCCTTGAGGTAGGGGGTGTCAATCGGTTGGTCCGGCTCAGTTTCGGTCCGAGTTGAGTTGGTTTCGGTGTGGGAAAGCTGAAATCGAAACCAAACCAATAAGGAAATTCCGATTTTGGTTTGGTTTTGGTTTCAGTGCGGTTTGGTTTTGGTTTCAGTGCGGTTTGGTTTCGGTTTGTCTTCGGTTTCTTAAATCGATTGGTAACAGTGTTGGTTTTGGTTTTTGGTCTAGTTTGGATTCGACTTTCCATACAAATGTATAAAAAACTATGCAAATTTTAATTTTTTTTAATGAATTTTGGAGTGTTTCGGTTTCTTACCTGTTTGGTTTCAGTTTCGGTCTGGGTTTTGAGCCAGTTTCGGTTTGGTTTCGGGTTCATCCGATTTTCGGTGCGGTTTGGTTTGGTTTTGGGATTGCAATACTCCAAACCGAACCGAACCAATAAGGCTTTGGTTTGGTTCGATCCGTGTTGTTATCGATTTTCGGCCGATTTTACCGGTTTGGTTTAGGAATTGACACCCCTACCTTGAGGCTAGTACATATTTCTCGCAGGTTGAGATATTGATTTCCGTAGAGAACTTCTTTCCGCTTTCTCCTTTTATATTAGGTGATAAAAATGTTGCTCAAATCTGAGTTTAAGTGTTGAAGTAAACTCATATTTGGAACACATCCTTTGTAATATGGTCATTCATGGGAAGTAGGATGCGGGTCAATCTAGTGGAACCAAACATCTCCAAAAATTAAGAATTATCATTCTAAAGAGTGTCATCCCAAAGATTTACCGAACCAAACACCCCCTAATATACCCTCCCAGAACTCCCCATCCCCCAAATCAATACCCTATTCTTTCATCCCCAACTCCACTATGATTTGAGAGCGTCGATCTACCATGAAGAGCAGGGGCAGCAGCAACGACCATCGGCGACGGATGTCTGCCCACCTGTTTCGCAAAATCGAAAAGGCTTCTTCACCAAATTTCTGTTTCCAATCTCTGCTCTGTTTGTTGTCTTTTAGTGTTATATCTTTTCCTCCTTCACTGGTTTGCTTTCAAGAAGCTTTTTGAATTTTGGAGCCATGGAAGGTCCTGCATACAATCCTTAAACCGTCGAAGAAGTTTTTAGAGATTTCAAAGGACGAAAAGCCGGCATGATCAAAGCGGTCAACGTTCAGATCCACCACGCGGAGTTATCCTTGATGAAGACCATGTGGTGGGCCTTGAGCCACTACTTGGGTACCGACGGTCATCGCTACGCCACTTATCATTGGCACGGGTGGACGATCATCCTGTTTGCCCCACCGATCAGGTTCCGGAGGTGGAGCTGTTGGATTTATGGGCTAAATTAATTATTCGGGTTGATTAAATGGGTGAGAGTCAAATTGCATGAACCGGTTCGGTCCACTCTCAAGCTTAGGGATATGCTGGCTCAACCCATTGTGGTTTAGGGTTTTGAGTGCAGGACAGTATTATAAATACTAGGTTTTAGATCCCTACAACCATTATTCACTCTTCCCCACTTGACCACTAAAGTGAGAGAACCAAGGAGGTTTAAGGGGCTGTAGAAGATCCATAGCCAAGCCAAGAGAGCGAAAGTGGGAGTGACCAACATCAATCATCTTCAGCATACTAGGTGAAAGGTACAAATCGATCCTCCATAATTTTATTAGATTCGTGTTCTTGTTTTTCCTGTGTGGTTTCCTCAATAGGGTTTCAAACTCAAACCCATAGGGAGTCCTAACAAGTGGTATCAGAGCAGACCACATGGGACAAGAATCGATTGAATTTTTCTTATACATGAGGATTTTGATTGTTACTTAAAACCTGATTTGATTAAAAATCATGAAAATCATAAAAATCGTAATTTTACCATCACTTAAAGATCCTGTATGGGAAAACTTTCTTCACAAAAGTTGTAGATCACGAGAAGACGGTCTCGACGGTATGTCGAAAGTCACCGGAAACCTCCGGACGCGTCGGCACGTGCCGTCGGAAATCGGCTGCCGGAGGAGAGAGAAAAATAAAAAAAAATAAAAAAAAGGCGGCGAGTCATCGCCGGTTCAACTCGGAAACCCTACCGATTTGAACCGGCGACACAGTGGGTCAACTCATGTGCACTATTTGACTCGGTCAGAGGTTGACCGGGTCATTGACCAATTGACCCGAATTTGACCCGGAACTCATATGGCCGAACCGGTTGGTTTGGATTGATTTAAAAAAAAAAAAAATAAAGGCTTGTTTGGTTTTTGTTCATTTTGGGTTTTTATTTAAACTACTTTAAATTTCATTTAAAGGTTCGTTTTAAGGCCAAATTGAAATCTGTTTTTTGCGTTGGATTCCTTGTTTCGGGCCACATTTAATGATCTAATTTTTAATATAACATATTTGTTTGAAATTTTATGTTGTATTTGGTTTCAATTTGTTCCTTTTGGGTTTTTTATTTAAACTACTTTAAATTTCATTTAAAGGTTCGTTTTAAGGCCAAATTGAAATCTGTTTTTTGCGTTGGATTTCTTGTTTCGGGCCACATTTAATGATCTAATTTTTAATATGATATGTTTATTTGAAATTTTATGTTGTATTTAGTTTCAATCATTGAAACAAAATAGCATAAATCAATGCTTTGAAAAATATATATATATGTTATTGGTTACCATGAAATTGAGAATTTTTTTTTAAAATTGAGATATGTTAATATGGAAAAGGGTGTAAGCTTCCGCTCATTCTTAGTTGCAAAGTAATTTTGCTTTAGGAAACCATGAAATGATGAGGTGGAATCCACCAAAGTGGTACATCTTATTATTTCATGATTTTCCACAGGGAAGCAATGTAGGTGACATTTGCCCAAAGGTGATGTCACCAAAGTTAAGAAAATGACAGTAACCTAGAGGTTCCTAAGCCCAAAGGTGAGGGGATTTCAAAAGTTATTGTTCTTTTCACAGTAAATATGAATTTACAAGAGGACCAGTGCATTCTTAGCCCAAAGGATAGGAATGTAGTTGCGGTTGTGACTCTTGTATGGTTATTGTTGTCCTAGTGACATATTTATATGTATGTTTTGAACATAAAGATATACATCTCCAATGGGAAAGATATGATAGAACTGAGTGAAACCCACCAAAGTGGTACATTCAGTTCGATTGTATCTTCTCCAACAGTAAAGGTGACACTTTCCCAAAGGTTATGTCATCAAGGTTTGAGGATAATCATCCACATTTCAGAAAGGGATATTGAATTTGGAGTTCTTTTGCCCAAAGGTGATTGAATTCCAAAGTTAGTGTTGTTCTCACAGTTAAAAGAAGAATATAAGAGCATCAGCTAATTCCTGTCCCAAAGGATAGGGATACATTTTTAGTTGTAACTCTTATTTAAAATATATTGATGGTATTACATGCTTTTATATTATGGTTTATATTTTGATATTTGGCATGTATTGTGTTGTTGTTACTGCTGTAGTAAGATGGTCATTCCCTCAAGTTATGTATCTTCCATCCCAATACTCACTGGTAACAACTATCAAAAGTGGATGGAGGAATTAGAATTGCATTTAGGTCTTCTTGACTCAGACTTGGCACTTAGGGAGCCTAAACCTGAGCCTCTCACAGACTCGAGCAGAAGTGCTGAAAGGACCAAGTTTAAGAAATGGACTAAAGCAAACAGAAAGTGCATACTAGTTTTAAAAAAGGCAGTTCCTGAAATTATACGTGGGAACATAGAGATCAAAGACACTGCAAAAGAATTCCTGGATGCTATTAAAGCTAGATTTCAACACAACAAGAAAGCTGAGAAAACCACATTGATGACCAGGCTAATGAATACAAGGTATGATGGATGTGGGAGTGTTAGAGAATACATTTTGGGTGTAGCTACTGATGCTGGTAAACTTAAGGATCTTGGAATACAGATCGATGAAGAATATATTGTACACATTGCACTGAATACCCTCCCTAGTCAGTATAAGGTTATCCAATCTACCTACATTGCACTGAAGGACGATTGGAGCCTAAATGAGTTCATTTCCATTTGCACTTAAGAGGAAGAAAAATTGAAACAAACTAGGTTTGAGAGTGTACATGCAACTTTTCACAAGGGATCTTCTGGTGGACCAAGCAGAAGGAACAAAAATTTTTCCAACAGAGGAAGCGTCAAGCCATATGACAGGACTAATAGCTCTCAAGAACTTGACACATCTCAAAAGGCTCAGGATGAAGAGAATACCAACAACGTAGAGTGTTTCTGGTGCCATAAGAAAGGACATGTGAAGAAGGACTGTTTTATTTTCAAGAAATAGTTAGAGAAAAGGAAGAATTCTGGGGTTGAGGTAGACTGATCATCAGCAATTGAGAGCAAGTAAAATTTGGTCATATCAAGTAGTTAGGATTTCTTTACATACAGTTATTTGAAATGCTTGATTAGTGGGAGCTCTGGTTTTGTTTAGTATTTGTTTATGTTTTGAACCTTAGCCCGTATGTTTTGGGGCACAGTTTGATGAATTATGGTTAAGTTTTAGCATTTACATTATGAACAGTTATTTCTTGAAATATTTGGTTTATGATTTCATTTGAAAATGTTTTTATAGGCAGTAATTGTCTTAGTTATAGGCAATATTTTGCCACAGTTCAAAATGTAATGTTTGCCACATTTTAAGACAGTATTTGTCACAGTTCATAGGCAATATTTGCCACAGTTTATAGGCGGAAGGCCACAGTTAGATATTAACCACAGATCAAAGGCGATTTGCCACAGTGAAGGTTAATATCTCAGTTAAGGACCTACATAGAATGACAACAGTGTAATTTGAGGATATGTCAATATTTCTATGATGGTATCCCACATAGATTCGTGTTAAGAAACTTACTTATGTTTGTAATAACAGAAAGTTGTATGCCGTATATTGAGGTGTATCTTCTGCTGTTATTCGATGTGAGTGGTTTTTCAACTGAATCACAGTAAGAGTGGTTAATGTAATAAGATTCTATGGCCACACCAATTTAAAAGACATCCTTATAATTAATGTAGCCCAAGTGGGAGATTGTTGGATTTATGGGCTAAATTAATTATTCGGGTTGATTAAATGGGTGAGAGTCAAATTGCATGAACCGGTTCGGTCCACTCTCAAGCTTAGGGATATGCTGGCTCAACCCATTGTGGTTTAGGGTTTTGAGTGCAGGACAGTATTATAAATACTAGGTTTTGGGTCCCTACAGCCATTATTCACTCTTCCCCACTTTACCACTAAAGTGAGAGAACCAAGGAGGTTTAAGGAGCTATAGAAGATCCATAGCCAAGCCAAGAGAGCGAAAGTGGGAGTGACCAACATCAATCATCTTCAGCATACTAGGTGAAAGGTACAAATCGATCCTCCATAATTTTATTAGATTCGTGTTTTTGTTTTTCCTGTGTGGTTTCCTCAATAGGGTTTCAAACTCAAACCCATAGGGAGTTCTAACACTTCTACCAAGTTTAACAAAGATAAATTGAAATCGCAATGAGTTGTTGGTTCTTTACGTTTTACTCTAGATTGTACCTCTTCCCAAAGCCTTTTGTTGTTGTTGTTGTTGAAGCCATTGGCTCTGGTCCAGTAACATTCTCTATACTATGCTTTTATTTTTCTGCGTTTGAGCTGAATTTATTGTAATTTAAAGCTTTCTTTTATTTTTCTGTGTTTGAGCTGAAGTTTTGTAATCTAAAGCTTTCAAAGCCTTGTTGTCTTCCTGTTCAATGCTCTCCAGTAAATGCCTTTAGTTGGACTACCATTTTCCCCAGGATTTGATCTTTAAATCAGTTGTGCGTATCATAGTTGTCACGGAATCTAAGTGAGGCGTTGGAGGGGCCTGGATGTCAAAGCGACGCCAACAAGGCGCCCTTCCAGCAAAGGGTGCCTAGGCGTCACCTTGACAACTACGATGCATATCTAGTTATTGCATTCATGGTTACAGTTTTTGCCCTTATCTGAATATCCTCTTATTGCTCAGCAGAAAGAGAAATAGATTTCTACTAAAAGTATAATTCTTGTTGAGTGGTTAGATCAATTCCTTCTACAAGAAGTACTATTCTTATTGAGTGGTTATTCTTCTCTGGGCTGCAAGCCTGCATTAAGAGTTTCCTGGTCATTATTATCCTCCTGCTGTTCTCATAAATTTTCATTATAACTACAGGTTTTTAATTGATCTACGTGTGGTTTCTCTGTAAGTCTCAGCTTTCAACTATTATAAATATGCAATTTTAATGTGGTTCTTGATCTGTTGAAGGGAACTTTTGTTCCACCTTGTCCTTTTTTATGGAAAACAAGAAAATTACATTAAGGTGAAAGAAATTATTGCAACCATTGAACTGGGAAGAATTCTGAGATTTGTTTAACGGTAAACATATAAAAAAATAGTGAACAAGAAATTATGATTTGCGGATCAGGTTTCTCTAGTTTGTCGCCAAAACTAATCTTGATAATCCAGTAAATTCCCTCTTTGTTGTTGTTGGACAAAGTGATGGGTACAGTCAAATTGCCCAGGTTGCTTAACTTGAGTTTATTTTGAACCTTCAAATTGCATTGGAGTTCATGTTCAAGAATGGCCGGTCAAGTGGCATCCTGTTATACTAAAGGAAAAAATAGATCTTTGTATTACTTCTAGCTGATGCAGAATTTCAGCAGAAACAACAACAATGATTATATTAAGTTGTTAAAATAGTACGGGACACCTAATCATAGCCTGCAGCTGGGAGAAGGTTCCTTTATTTCTTTTGGTTATGCTTTCTTTATATTTTATAGTGTTTAAGGAGAGACTCTTAGCAATTTTATTAATGAAATATTGGCTTTCAGTCCATTAGTTCAGAGATTCAGAGCTCCCATTCGCTGTGAGATGCAGTGAAGCCTTAGTGGAATTCCAAGCTTGAGTCTGAGGCCAGCTCAGAGGATCAGGTGGGATTCCTGATTCATAACTTCCCACCACCTATTTTCTATTCTTCTTCTCCATCAATCAAACATGTCAGATTTATCCTGTGCATCTCTAGTTCTTTCTATTCTGTTTCTGATTCTATTTATCCTGTTACACTCTAGCTTATTAATCTGATTTCGAGCTTCTGTTTTTGTTTCATTTCAGTTTTAAAGACCCTAAAATTTCTATCAATTTCAAGAGTCCTACTCCCTTTTTTAATTTTTCTTTTAAATTTCTTATTTCTGGATTGATCTTTCCATTCTGATTTCTGATTTCGGTTACTGTTTAATTAACGTATCATTCTGTTAAATGATTCTGATTTGAGCTCCCTAAGCCTGATATCGAATTCTGATTTTCTGTCAGAATTTCAGTTTCCTGTATTAAGTTGGATTCTCCCGTATCTTAAAATCTATCCGTTGGATTGCTTCCTAATTTGATGGTTTGTTCCCTATACCTAATTGAGCATTTGACCAGATTATGGCTGGATCAGACTTGTCTTCTTTCTAATATTGGTTTCTTTTGAATTCTGGTTTCTTTATCGAGCGATTCTGAAAACTCCTGGTCTTTTGAATTCTATCTCTAAGTGGTTAGAATCCCATTACAATCTTAATTAATTTTTAAAACCACTTGAAATATCACCAATAATCCATTATCTCTGCATAGTTTGAAAATTCTCCCTTGATTCTAGATCTGATTTTTGGATTTCTTTCCCGTTACTTCTTATTATTCCCAGGTTTGAATTTGAATATTAATTTTCTATTTTTTTTATTGGAATCTTTATCTCCTAGTCTTAGCCAAATGGGAATTTCTGATTCACATTTGAATCAGGAAAGCCTCTTTATGCATTTGTTATCATTTTTCCTTTGATAAAATAAATTGTTCAGTACTGTAGCTCCTATTTTGAATGAATCCCATGGATAATAAATGAGTGTTGTCACGTATGCAAGAGGTGCATCAAGCTGTGGCACAGGGAGCGCATGTTTGGACTGCAAGGCCAATTGTTTAGTCAGAAGCTCACCTTTTGTGCCTATTCCTGCACCTGGGATGTAGCAATAGGTGCACCAGGCGAGCACCTAAGTGAAGATGCTGCATATTTTCAATGTAATGGGTATAATAGAAGCTCTATTTTGCTCCATATAATTGTTACTACTTTGGAAGAGATAAAATTGTTAGTGTTGTGTAACAATAGGTAGTAATTCTATTATGTTATGTGGAGGCATCTTTGTAATTTATTGCTGTTTTTTCATTCTATTTCATTTTATGCTCTCCATGCATTTCATTTCATTAGAGAATTCATTCTTAAGAGCAAAGAATCCCTAGGCTCCGATTCCCAACTTCAATTTGATTGGGGAAGAAAGATAACTCTAAAATTCCCATCCTACTCAATTGAAGAATCCTGGTAGATCAATTACAAAAAAAAAAGTAAAGGGAAAAAGAAGCCTGGAAGGCAGCATGGCCCCTGCACCCAGATACATAGGGTTGAAATGATCGTCATGTCCCTCATGAAAGGCAGAAATCAACCCCGTTGATGCTTCTGCACGCGTTTCCATTGGTCCTCACACTGGTGTCGGGGCCATGCTGCCTTTCAGGGAACCCTTTCCCATAATAAATTATTCTTCATCTCCTTCTCTTTTCCTTCTTGCGGCTTCCCTTCTGCTTCCTTTTATGTTGTCCCCTTTTTGGAAGGGTAAGTCTAATTTTGTCACAGTTCAGATTTCTTCTCTTCTGCTGCATGTTTGTTCTCTACTCTCTACTCTCTGCTCCTCATTCTCTTTTTAATTTCTAGCTTTATTTTTCTTTTGTTGAGAATGTACAATTGACCAGGGCTGCTGGCCTATGACTCTGTTCGTCTGAGTCTGGGACTCTGGACAGAACCTCCTTGGTGGAGTTCTGTTCAAACTGGACAGAACCTCCCTCGGTGGAGTTCGGTTCAAATGAGCATAGTTATGCTCCCGAGGCTTTGGGACTTAGAAAATAATATGGCTTATTTAATGGTTATTCCTGTTCATGTTTAAACCATTAGAATTTGTACCTGTTCAAGTGTCAATGTACAAGTATATGCATGTTGATGTGCAATTAATAATTCATAATGTACACATTATTAAACTACTGGCATCTCCTCTACACTCTCATTTATTTAGTAGCATCATCACTAATACATTATGAATGGCTGAAAACTTGTTTATTGATGTTATGCTTGGGCTTCATTTTATTTTATTTTTATTATTATTATTATTATTAAATTTTTTTTGGGGGGGAGGCTGAGGGGGAGTGGGTGGGTGGAGTTTCAGCTTGCTTATATTGGTGTGCACTTCATTTTGTGTCTGCGCCTTTGGCCATCTGGAGGTCTGTACTCTTTTTATGCTTTTTTTTCCATTGAAAACATGGACAATTCAAACTCACAGATAAAGTTGTCCGAATTGCATGCATAATACCTTAAATGGAACTTCTGTTTTAGGTATTTGTATTTGTAACTAAAAGACTTTTTTATATTTCTCTTTTTCAATAGATTCTTTTCTGGATAATAATAGAAAATTCTTATCGAAGTACCATATAAATTGCTTTGAAGTGTTGATATAATATTTTATTATAGATCTTCCTTTGCACCAGTCCTTATGGGCTGTTGTTTCCACTCGCTATCTGCTTCCAAAGCATTCCTTTGTTATCTTGTATCCAGGTTGCTGTGGACATGGTTCTTTGTGAGTGCACCATGAACTCCATGATTTATGTGAAGCCCGATATCTGTAACATCACCACACATATATCTGTTTTTACATGCTTCTCTCAAGTGCATACGGGGGTTAAATTTCCAAGGATCAAGAGCTTATGTGCAGCTTGTAAAGAAGAGATATCCTTCCCTTCAAGAGGTAACTTAGATGCATGGCATACGTAATACATGTTTCTAATACTTCAATTATTAGACACAATTCATTAAATGTATATGATAAGAGAAAAAAATTTATGTGGTTTTCTGCTTGCATTATAGACAGTTAAAGTACAAACCGCCAGATTTAAGCTTTAAAAGCTAAACTATTTGAATAATTTTATTTAGTGCAAATAATTTTTTATTTATTTTTAATAATAACTGTTCTATAATTCAAACTCTGTATATTAAATCTTTCGTTGAAATAGCAACATACTCAAAAGTGTCTCATAGATGATATTGATAGTTTTCTCTTGTATCATTTTATGTCAGGGTGGCCCATATTCCATCCTACTGTGCCAACCCCAATGCTCAGCAGGCATTATGGTAGCTTGTCACATTCACTTGTACTACCAACACGGAGCAGCATGGCAAACAGGTCACGTATGAGTCCTAGAGCATCCAAAGATGCAGCTTCCAGTTTCTGCTACCCGCAGATGACCAGAAAGCCTAGGTGGTGGTGGAGGACATTAGCTTGCATCCCCTATCTCATTTCTTTCCATTGGGCATGGACGTCTGCGGAAACTGCTTACTATCTCCACCCTTTCTTAGAAGACTTCGAATTCCTGACTTATCCCTTCCTCAGAGCTCTCAAGAGGTTGCCTCCCTGGTTCTTGATGGCGTATTTCATTACAGCTTATCTTGGGGTAGTGAAGAGGAAGGAATGGCCACATTTCTTCCGGTTCCATGTTGCGATGGGCATGCTCCTTGAGATCACCCTAGAGGTAATGGGGACTGTGAGTCATTGGTTGCCCCTTTCCATGTACTGGGGGAAGTTTGGCATGCACTTTTGGACAGCTGCTGCATTTGCTTACCTCTTTACTTTGGTTGAGTGCATGCGATGTGCTTTTGTGGGCATGTATGCTGAAGTTCCCTTTGCATGTGATGCTGCATATATCCAAATGTCATTTGATTAATTAGGGTAATGATGAGTCGGGAAAGGAAACTCACTGTATCTCTTTCACTCTCTCTCCATCTTATTTCACTTTTGTAGGATGCTTTTATCAGCATCTACAGAAATTCTTCCAGTTAAATGTTTTCTTTGAAACTTGTCATGTTGAGGATACACTTCCTAATTGAAGATACATAGATAAATTTTCAAGAAAGATTTCCTGGGTTTCAAGAAGATTTTCATGTCATTTATAGTCCATAACATGGTCAAGAATATGTAGTATTAGTTATTTGCACATACACAGTAACATGATGAATTCCAACTTTTGATCATATTATTGTGGGAAGTGAAAAAATGCACCATGCCAACTGGAGGATTTCGTCTGGAATCTAGATAAGAGCTCTGGCCTTTAGATTGGTGATTGCTTATTCAATGAGAAACAAAGAGGGGGTTTATAGTTGCATCAAAATCCACAAGTGCAGGTCCTCTGAAGGATTGAAACTTGGCTGGCGCCTCCTCACAAATAAGAATTACTTATGGACAGATTCTGAAAACCAAATCCTTCCCTAATAGGTCAGTATTTGATAAAAAAAACCTCTATGTAGAAGAGGATCGATTTGTTGGAACAGCATTGTGAGTACCCTCCCAACTCTCCAAAAAATTATTTTCATAAAAATTAGTAGTGGTAACGACACAAACTTTTGGGTTGACCCTAGATTAAATCCATCTCCATTTCTTCCCTTACAAACTTCACATTTTCCAACAGCCCTCCCCCATTCCTCTTGAAGGTTAATTATTTCATGTTGGAGAATGAATGGGATGTTAGTTTGTTAAATTCATTACTCCCTCCTTTAACTAACAAGATTCTTTGAATTCCTATTTCTGATAATAATGGCATCTGGTGGTGCCACCTCTCAAAAGAGAGATCTTTCTCCACTAAAATAGTTGCCAACTCTCTCAAGTCTAATATTTTTACTAACTCTAGTGGATTTTCAAATGGGTGTACTTGCATATCTCCATGCTCGCACTAGTGGCGTTATTTATGAAAACTCAAAATCCACCAAAATTTAAGTTTTTATTTTAGAGAATAGCCTTTGAAGGAATTTCCACTAAAGACACTGAGAAATTGGGTGGATATTGACCCAATTTGTGATTTTACACCACAACCAATATGAGAATAACTGGCATGTTTTTCTCTTTTGTGAGTTCACGAAAAGGATATGGGATGCTGGTCCGTTGGGCCTTAAAACTAAACCATTAAATGATTCTTCCTTTTCAAACTTAATTATGTTTTTCTTTAACTCTAATGTCATCCCTTCAAATAAAGTGGATTTCTTTTTCAGTGTTATTATTATTATGTGTTACTACATTTGGAGACATAAGAACCAGTCTCTTTTGGGCATGCTAAACCCAATCTGTATACCATCCTACAAGAGGTAAGAGTACTGGATCTCTAATTGGCATCCTTATGCACTCTGATGAGCGATAGGTGACCATACTTAACCCTACACCAACCCAGATAATAACACTCCCTTTTTTCACTCAAAAAGTTCTAATTTGCACAAGGATCACTAATTACATAAAAATATTCTAGTTGGGCTATTTCCCTCATAATCAAAGATAAGTATTGTCTTACTATATGCTAATTATATGATGACAAGCAGGCATCTTGAGGCAATAGCCAGGAGCATATGAGATGAACCAAGTTAGGAAGAAAGGATGGGAGATGGACGAAATCTGGAGTGATGCAATGGAGCTGGAGAATCTCATATCTATCGATAGCACCAGCTTATGGCCATGGAACACAATACCCCTCTTTTTTGAAAATGTAGATTTGTTTGTTTAAACCAAATTTTCGTTACAAAACTAGCAAAGACCTAGTTTTCTTGGTCAAAGCCTTAGCACATAGGGCTATGAACTTTAAAAACCCTGATTATATATCCTAATATCCTGATGGACACTCATTTGATAGTTAATATTTTTTTTCTTTCCTTTTGATTAAAAAGAAAAAAGGGATGTGATCTCTCGAGTCCTATGTTGTCAGTATACCAAGTGGTGTGATCCTATGAAGTGTTTCAATTAAGATTGTACTATCTGAGTCTGGCTCAATTTTTTAATTTAGTATTACTTACTCAGGCAACAACACTATTTATCCATAAGTGTAACATTAATTGAAAAAAAAAAAAAAAAGCCTTTAGTGATAGAATTATTACGTTTAAGTCTCTCCACTTTAACAACATCGATAACGGATAAACGGGTATGAAAAGTGATTTCATCTTTTTATTTTTTAGTAAAACAAAGCGATGCCATAAAAATTCTAATCCAGCGTAGCAATCAATACAAAGAATCTCAACCATATATTGGAAATAAAATAGTTATAAAATATTTGAAAATTTTTTATTGTGAAGGGGAAAAAAAAAATGCCCCGCCAAGGTCTAGCTCGAAGAATACATGTGTGTGAAAATAAACCCCAAAGACAAGAAAGCATAGGCAGCCTTCTTTTCGTGGAACTCTACCGTTGTAGTTACCGTTTTAATGTATAATTCTCACTTCATTTTCTTTCATTTCCGATGTGGGTCTAAAGTTTTCCCACTCATGTGCTTTACTAATAGCAATGTTAGGAAATGTATATCAAGACAAATTTTTGGGCGCCCATTTGGAGATTTCTTTCCAAGCTGGCCGCTAGAGTACCCTCTCCTTTATCATATGTAACACATCTAGACAGGGGTGTCAATCAGTCGGTTCATGCTGAATTGATTTTGATGTGGGAAACTGGGAATGGTGAATCCAAACCAAATTAATTTAAGGAAATGTCTAGTTTTGGTTGGTTTCAGTAGGAAAAAAAATCCTCTGTTTTTCTCATCCTTGTTTTTCCTTGTTTTGCAACCTGCAGAACACGACACGTGGACAACTTTAAATCGGATGTAATAATCCTCACCCAACCTTCTTAATCTTGACCGTTGGTGATGAACTGTACACGTGTCGTGTTCTGTAGGTAGCAAAACAAGGAAAAACAGGGATGAGAAAAACAGATGATTTTTATCCGTTTCAGTATGGATTGGCTTTGGGTCCTTTTCAGTTTTGCTTATTGGGTTGTTATCGTGTTGGTTCTGGTTTTGGTTTGGTTTAACATGTATACATAAATTATGAGAAAAAAATGTTCTTAATGAGTTTCAGGCTGTTAATCGGTTTCTCATTGATTTGGTTTCGGTTTCAGTTTTTCATGTTAGGTTCGGTTCAGTTTGGATTTGGTTTCAGAAAACTCAAATCCAAATCCGATCCAGTAAGGATTTGTTCGATTCAGACTAGTTTGGGTCGGTTCAGGCCGGTTTCACTGGTTTGATTTGTATTATGACACTGGCCCTAATTCTAGGTGTTATTCAGTTATTGCCCAACTCTCGAAGTCAGAGAGCACAGAAAGAGTATGATAAGGTTATTCTGTATCATGCACATTGATTTTCAATCTGAAGTTCTGAACATCTCTAGCCAGTGGATCCCATGCGAAACAAGTTGGATAAGAAAATAACTTGGCTGTGGCAAATGGCAATGCCTTTCACATGCTTTAACCGTTTTGAAGAATATTTGCTTTCCAACTTCCATAAATAGAAGTTCTTGCCCACTTGAACACCCACAAGGGTCTTCTAGTAAGTGTGGGACTTGAATGTGAGAATTGAAGGAAACTAAACCAACCATTTTCCTGATGAGTTTGTTGAATGGTTTGGTTTCCTCCAATGTCTTACCTTCAAGTCTCAGTGATATGTTGAAGCTTGGTTCCTGAATACCTGAGCTGGAGGAGCTAAATTGTTAATTTGCATCACATTCTGCTTCAAACTCTTGCTTGATTACCTCAAATGGCCTTTTACAAGAAAGTGACACAGGTCTTGAATGTGAGAATTGGACGAAACTGAACCATCTTCTTGTAATTTTACCAACTTGGTTTGGAAATGGTTCAATTTCCTCCAATATCTCACCTTCAAGGAGCTTTGAACGAAAGAATTACTCTGTATCTTGAATGTGAGAATCTGATGAAACCAAGTTGTTTGGATTTAGTAAATTGGATGGAACCAAACTGTTTGGATTGATTTGATGACAAACAGTTTGATTTCCTTCAATCTCACCTTAAGAACTCAGAAATTACTAGCAGCTCAAAGGCAACACAGACTTGCCATTTCACTTTTTCTTGATGTCAACTAACCAGAGAGTGTTCTGATTTGGATCCATTAGAGCTCGACAGGCATACAGAGAGATTGGAGTTGAACACACTGTTGGATTCATCAACATGGCAGAGGAATTATAATCAAGAGGAGAGGGACCCCTACCTCTGTCCAGACCCTCGCGTCTCCAGTCGCTGCTGTCCAACTCCGGTGACTCTCCGGCAACGCTCTTCTTGTCTAGCAATCACCATGAATGGAGTTTGTCTTCTGGCTTCTCCGGTCTCCCCCAAGTTACAAACACTAGATGGAATTGTTGTAAATCAAAGTGAAGCCAAAGCCCCATGCACTTCAGCCAACCACCATTCTTCTATGCTGATGTGGCAAACATCAGCTTTGCCACATCAGCCAACAGAAAATTATAAACGGGTCTTTCTGGGTCAGGCTTGAGTACATATTCACCCTAAGCACAAATATGGGCCCAATGCAAATGACTCTCATATTTTATAAGTGAAACAGTTCAAGAAAGAGAGATCTATGTTCTTGCCACATCATCCAATATCAATGTGCCAAATTTTAACGATATAAAACCATAACCTTTTTGCCACCTGGCAAAATAATCATTCTTTACTGCATGCCATGTGTATCGAAGGTCAAAGGTTTGTAGACTGCTGTCACAGCCCATAGGGGCAGGATGATCAGATGCGGTTTAACCGTTCTGACTGTCCACCGGTTGGCCCAAGCCATATGGTCTAGCGGCTCTAGCCTCCTAGGTCATAATCTTTGACTCTTGGTCCTTTACCAAAAAAAAAAAAAAAAAAACAAGAAAAAAAGACTCTTGGTCAATAGACCATCTGGTCAAACGGTTGGACAATTGAGATCAGACAAGAATTTATTGGAGAACATATCTCGAATATGCATTTATGGGCGAGTGGTAGCAGGACGTACGTATTACAATCTTATTTTCACTTTCTTTTAATATTAACCGTCCATTTAAGTTTAGATTAATCTAAACCATCTATTAGTTTTTTATATTATAACTAATTCCTAGTTTTTAGGGTGGAGAGATGACGGATGTGGTTACTTAACTTGTCTAATATTTTTTTATATAAATAAATAAATAAAAAATAAAAATCCAATATAAGCGGACTCCTCCTTCGATTTTGTTGGGAAATCTCACTTCTCTCTCTCTCTCTCTCTCTCTCTCTCTCTCTCTCTCCTTGCTTTTTCTTCAACGTTGTTCCTTCTTTCTACAACCGCCATCATCATCATCTCTCTCTCTCTCAAAATAAGATGAGATAAGAAAAAAATCAACATAACTATTTTTAGGCACTGAACATATGAGAGACTTGGTTACACATATCTAAAAACCATGTTTATATATTAATCATCAGGGAAGGGATTTGGACAGTAAAGTTTGCATATATGGCAAAAGACAAATTTAAATTTATAAAGTAAACAAAGTTGTTGAATATCTAGGATTTTATTATTACTTATTGGGTAGATATTATTAACATATGAGAATTTACCATGGATGCAAATCTTCACTGAAATTGATAAACAAAACTTCAACTAGACTGGAGAGCGGTGAAAAGGGAAGAAGAAAGAAAGAACAACCTTGAAGAAAAAGCAAGGAGAGAGAGAAAGAGAGGATCGAGATTTCTAAGCGGAATGAAAGGAGGAGTCCACTTATATTGGGATTTTTATTATTTATTTATGTAAATATTAATAATATTAAACAGAGTTATAACCGTTAACAACTCTGTTAGTAGGATTAACATATTTAACACGTGTCAATCATATCACTTACGTGAACATTCATCGAGCTCTGAACGTTCTGCATTCCTATTTTTCTGCACGTACCGCGACCATTTTGCCTTAAATTATAGGGAAAACTACCTGATTACCCACATTTGAGTTTCACATTACCAAATTACTCAGTTACTCCTACCAAAAAAAAAAAAAAATGACCCAGTTATTGTTTGAGTTTACAAAAATACCCAGAACAGTAACACCATTCAACCGACCAATTTTTTTGCCTTTTTTACCCCCAACTAACTCCACCTCCCCCTTGTTCGATCATCTTCTCTGCAACTACCCTGCCCTACCCTCCTGCAACCCCCATCGTTCCCTGGATCCGTTGCCCCCACCTCCTGTTATTGTTATAAATTGGCACTGCTCATTGCCAGCAACAATTGTTGCTCCCCTGTCTCTCTTCATTTCGATTACAATCCCCAAACCCCTAAACCCTTCTACGAAAAAATAAAAAAAAAATGCTCTTACATTTCTCTCTCGCTTTCAATCTAGCTTGCTAATTGAACTCAAAATCATTTGCCAAAATGGGTCTGCAATTGTGGAAGCTTGTGTTGGGCGCGGGTATGAATCGCTTACTGCCATTTTCGTCTGCTTAAGGGGCTGAGTGTAAATGTAAAAGTGTGGGAGGGGAGCGTGTCACAAGGATCTGAGCATAAAGGAATGGAGGTGGTTGCAGCGATGTAGAGCAGTTAGTCATGACTCTCGACTTGTTGCTCTGCTCATTGTAGAGTAGCACTCTTGACATCATCATTTGAAGAATCAATAGCAAGGAAGAACAAGTATGATGAATGCAACTGAGGATATGTTTTTCTATTTATTAGACTCACCTATACAGAAGGGGAAAAAATGCAAATTGGATGTTGGTCTAAGATTTTGAGGAAATGGAGATGAATGTTGTTGCAAAAAGCTCCGCAAGTTAGTTATTAAGGAACCCAAATCAATACGACACACCATCAAAATTATCAATCGCATATTCACATTTCATTCAATTTTTCTCTTGAAGAAATCGAGAAAAGCAGAGCAGTAGATGGGGTGAGAGATGTTGGAGTCATCCGTTCCATCCATTGTCTTATCTTCTTGCTCCTCTCTTTCCATTGAAAACCTCACCTTTGCTTCACCATACCTAAAACCGTAGGAAAAAAAATCCTAACTTTAACCCTTCTCTTTTCAGAGGAGAAGAAGAAAGGATGAATTACTCTCTTCTCATCGCCCCTTCCATTCTTTTTCTTCTTCTTCTTCCCTCTCTCGTCCCTTGCTCCTCCCAATCTCAGTTCATATATCTTCTTCCACTCGCGCGAGTCAACTTTGTTGTGTTGCATCTTCAGTTGAGCTTCAAATAACAACGATTCGATATCGAATGTGCTCTAGGCAAGCATGGCAAGGGAGGATACTTGTAGGTGGGGGAGGGGGAGGGGGAGGGGGACGAGATTGCATAACGGAGGTGGGGTGGTGCTGGGGCAAGGAAGGGATGGAGTTTGTAGGGTTGTGCGGAGTGGTTACAGGGAAAGGTTATCTGTGGAGGGGGAGGTGGAGGGTAGTTTGGGGATAAAATTGGTAAAATACATACTTAGTTGGGTGAAGGTTACTATTTTGGGTAGATTTGTAACTCCAAACCTGATTTTGTGTGTTTTTGTTAACTCAAACATAAGTTGGGTAATTTTGTAAAGTGAATCCCAAAAGTGGGTAATAAAATAATTTTCCCTAAATTCTATCAGGATGATATCGACACTAATACCAATACTGATTGGCTTTTTCATACGGGTCATATTGGACAGTTTTGTCCTCATTTTTGGACCATTTTGCCCACAGTATGGATTTATATATTACGTAGTATCTCTATCGATATCAAATAACGATATCAATACATATCAACTAATATGAAACCGATATATATATATATATATATATATAAGGAGTGAGTGCTTGTTTTGTTCCTCAAAGCACCAAAGCTAGTTTTTTAACATGCAATACTAGTTCGTTGGTAGGTCGTAACAAAAAATGAGCCTTAAACGTTGTCCTATATACATCCAAAAATAAAAGTATAGTGCTCTATGGCCACAAACTAGTATTCTAGTTCAAAATGAGATCATGCAAAATATAGGAGTTGCTCCAAACATCTAGCACGTTCAAACAATCTTCTTTAATCCGCTTCAGTCTGATGAGGAATGATCTTGTTGCATCTTCATAATTTTTTCCTGTTAGATATAACTTGCTTGAAGTGAGACACATTCTCCTTTGAAAATATTAATACATGCCCATTCTGATTCATGAAGAACAATGTTAATAAAACTTGAGCGAATCAAAATAATGTAATCTGCATTTGGGATGGATGGAATGATAAAAGGAATGGAATTGGCTAGTATGGACTCCCTTGAGGTCTCGATTGAATGAACCTTAGTTTCATAGAAAGATGACATCCAATTATTGACATTATGCAAAATGATGTAAGGATTGAACTTAATCGGCACATACACAACTTGATTTCTATGAGTCCAAACATAATAACAAGTTATAATGAAAGTGTGGAAAAAACCATTTTTATCCATTTTAAGGATTGTGTTTGAACTGAAAAGAAATAAAATAAGAGAATTAATGGAAATTCTTGGTGAAATTTTTTTGTTCTCAGCCTTAAGGGGTCCGCAGCCCAGATTCTTTTTATGAAATTAGATGAGAGGAAAACATGACAAACATTTTCACAATGAGACAGTTAGAAACCATATTCCAGTTGAATGTCCTTATATTTTCCCACAATATCTTTAGTGGGGTGGTCCTCCAAGTACAAGTCTCAAAAGAACAACTTAAATTTTGGATCTACTTTGAGTTTCCAAAAGTATCGCCACAACAAGAGCAAAGAGAGGAGTATGTACACACATTTGAGCATCCTTATGGTTAGTAGAAGACACTGAATTAAATCTTGCAGCTTGTTTGGTGGTTAGGACTCCTTAGATAAAGGGCACCACCACCTTTCAACATCAAATGAAATTGGTATTCTCAAGATTTTATTAACCACATGCAAGAGAAATAAGGAGCAAAGAAGGCTAGCATTCCAAGTGTTATCCTACATAACATTGGGAAGTAGTTTATTAGATTGAAATCAGATAGGGATGGAATCCGACAATCAAAATATATTATTGTGTTTTAACCATCCCCAATATTTTAAAAAACTACTTTTTAAAGGGTGGGTAAAATACTCACAATGCTGCTTGAGAAAAACCTAGCTTTAGGATTTACACTCATAAAGAGTTGTCATTGGTGAGGAGTTGCCAACCCAGCTTGAGAATGAGAGCTTTATTTTGGGAAGCAAAATCTTTGGGTCCTAATCCTCTAGTTGATTTGCGTGAGCAGATCTTATGTTCCTCAAAAAGATAGTTTAGATTTCTGCAAATAGTCTTGGAGAAAGCAAAGTAAAACATGAGATAAGAGGGGATGGCGGAAGTGCAGATTGGATAAGAACCGTTCTTCCTGCATAAGAAATAATATAAGATTAGATTTCCAAATAGCAAGCTTGTTGTTAACTCTTTTTATGATATGCTTAAAGCTAGATGTTCTAGAATGAGGGTGGAACAAGTTTGTCCTGAGGTAGGCTGAGTCCATCCTCAGACTCTCGCGGCTTTGGAAACATTAGAGTTCAATGCAAGACCACTTTTATGTTTATTTGTGGTAAGACCAGACAAGTCTAAGTATATATTTGATAGTGGCCAAATGCTTAGTATTGGTTTAATAGAAGATGAAAGTGCCGTCAACCAAAAAGAGATGTGAAATTTCAAGAACTTGTCTTGCCACCTGCACTCCTATGAACATATTCAGATCTCTATAAACCAGTAAAAAACAGGATAAAGCTTCCATAGGAGAGATGAATAAGAAAAGGGCTTACTAGGCATCCTTGCCTAATACCTCTGGTTAGCAAAAAAAAAAAAAAAAAGTAGAGCCATGTAATTTAATAGATAAAGATGAACTAAATAAATAAGAAACCAAATCTGCCTATTGGTTTTTGAAACCAAGATAGTAAAAAATAGCCCTAAGAAAACTCCATTTCAAGTTGTCACAGGCCTTGGCCATATCTAGCTTGATGGCAATAGAACCCGATTTACATTTTTTTTTTAAGAAATGAAAATTTTCATGAACAATAATGAAGTTGTCAAAAATTTACCAACGTGGGACAAAAGAAGATTGAAATTGGGAGATGATTTTTGAGAGAAAATCCTTAATTAAACCTATTAACCAACAGTTTAGAAATGATTTTGTAAGTTACATTATAGAGATTAATAGGTCTAAACTCATCAACTGAGCAAGCATAATTTTTTTTTTTTTATCAAGCAAATCAAAATATGATTCATTCTAGCAGCTGAAGTGATTTTTTTTAGAAATTAGTGACAAACTTATTCAGAATATTCTCTTCTATGTAATTGTTGAAACACTAAAATTCTCACCCAATAGAGAAAGTGAATGGATAGCTAGACAATGTAATGAGAACATTTGTGCATAAAAAAGAGAAGAAATGAAAAATAAGGAGAGCAAGATATCTATCCATCCTCAGTACCATCTAATATTTTTGATGTTCCAAATATAACCTAAAGGTACAAAGTGCAAACGTCGCCTATTGTGGTTTGATTCTCGAAACCTTACTAGAAATAAGGCGCTATGAGCAGACCCGACCCGACCCTAGTTAACAATTTGGCCGAATAATTCGTGAATTATTCGGCCGAACCGAATTTTTCTGAATTAAATAAAAAATTTGGACCGAATCCGAATTAAAAATAAAATTCGGTAAAAAACGCGCTTTTTACTAATTTGAATTTAAAACTTGAATAATTCGGGCTGAACCGAATTATTCGGTCCAC
>NW_024870623.1:160198-162600 GCF_013358625.1 Macadamia integrifolia
GTTCCATTTAAATTTTGAGGACCTTGAAATGATTGTTGTTGATTTTTCGGTTTTCCGTTTTCATCTTTTTTATTGAATTTTTTTTTTCGGTTTTTCATTTTCTGTTGTTGTTAGGCTTCTATCATGTCTATGTCGGACTCAGATTGCTCGTCTCATTGCGGCGATTACAAGAATTTCAGGCAAATCAGCCGTGAGCGTACGTTTTTTTCCCCCCTATTCTCGATTGATGCGTTCTTCTTGCGTTATTGGTTTCTTATATATTTGCTTTTGATCAAGGAATTTGTGCTTTGAAAAATTTCAAAAATTTTTAGTTAGGACGATATTTGATCCATGATGAGGTAGTGGGTTGTAGCCCGTTATTCCATTGAATAGGTTGCTTCAGGTAATGGAACTTGATTTGCTGCGTCAAACTATTTATAAGGATCAATGGGTGAAAAATGTTGGCATTTTTTTTCGTTCTCCATGTTGTGTCAATGAATTAAATGCATTTATACAATTTTTTTATTTTTACCGGAGAAAAATCAGGGAACTTGTTGAAATTCATTTATAGACACAAATTTTTATTTTTGGGTTCTCGGTTTGCTTATGATCTCTAGCTCTTAATTAAACACACATTTGATTTGTTTCAACAATGAAAATTGACTAGAAGATGGGGGAGAAAGGTATCCTTTCAAGTACTTGCGGGATGTAGTGATGTAATGCTGTTCAATTTTTTCTGTTTATGTATCTTTTCTTGAATTTTGCTGGATTTTCTTGAGTTTGACTGCCACTATTGGTGTGAAGTTTCTTGTATCTACTGTGGAAAGAAAAGTTAATTTCGACTCTCACTTAGTAGGATTTAATTGTAAAGTTTTGGGTACTTTGTTGAAAACCACTAGTTTCCATTGGAAGTTAGAAGTGCCAGATGTTCCTTTCTGCTGGTATTTCCATTTATGCTTACAATACAGAAATAGGAAACATGGGTTGTTTCCTTATTGACCAGACACCACAAGTGCAAATTCATTATCCTTGGTAATGTATTTAAAAATTGGGAACTTCTCCTAGAATGGAGATGTTGAGATGGATGGCTGCCATGACTAGGAAAGGCAGAACCCAAAGGTGAGAGCATCTGACGGAATTTTAGGTTATCTGTTTTGGGTAATGAAATAAACGAGACTTGACTGATATGGCTGGTCATGTGAAGCAAAGACCAATAATGGGACCGATGAAAAAATGTGGTTTTGTGTAAGTTGAAAGTTCTAAGCGAGGTAAGGCACCAGGATTTAGGCTGTGTAGAAAGACCAAATCTGCTCCCAAATTCTGGGCTCGACTTGCAAGCCCCAAACAATTGAACCATTGGATCATATAGAAAGATTTGATTGGATGTAGTACAAAGGTAGTGATGTAGATAAGTCACTTGAGCTTATTTTATTGCAAATAAGCCTTGGGTTGTGTTATATATGTGTTGGGCCTTTGATCCTATGGGTTTTCTTTGAAATGGGCCACTTTAATAGGCCTAAAATATGGGTAGAAGGTAGGAAAACGGGATTTTATTCATTAGTTCAATTAGTTGCTATTTAATTCGATAAAGGCCCATTAGGCCATTAGTTGGTTGTAAAGTCCTATATGGACTATTAGTTAGTTAGTTCTACTCCATGTTGGAGTCATAAAGTCAAGTCCTAATCCTATTTTGAATTCTTAGTTGTAGTAGGAGTGTCTAGTCCTATTGTGAAACTAGCTCCTAGTTGTAGTAGGAGTGTCTAGTCCTATTGGGAAACTAGCTCCTAGTATTAGTATGATTGTAAACTTCCCCTCTATAAATAGAGAGGCATATGTACCATTATTAGACAGATTTGAATAAAAGAAAGTTTGCATTTATGAAAGAAAGTTTGCATTTATGAAAGAAAGTTTGCAGCTAAATGGTTAGAGCAACTGAGATAGCTGTGGGTGAGAAGCCCAGGCTGAGATAGCCACTTCCTTTATTCTCTTTCACCCTTCTCAATCCTCCATCTGTTTTATTCTTCTTTTTTATTTTATTTGCTGTAACATTCAAGAGGTATAGTTCAGATTTGGATAAAAGTCTCCAGAAATCAGAACCGATCAGCAATCCTAGTGGGAATAGGAGAGAGATCGATCTCCTCTCTTTCTCTCTTCTGTACTCTGTTCAGTCAGGTCTTCAATCAGGGTATTCCAGGCCTCATAAGGGTCCCACGATCCTTACCTAGTCACTGTTGGAAGCATTCAGCTGCTGTTCTTGAAGGTTCTTCTCAGTTTTCTCTCATAGGTCAGAAAATCAAGAAAGCTTGTAACTTCACAACCAGCCGTCAGAATTCTCTCAACTTTGGGGCTTTTTGTACCCTCCCTAGGGACTATTTACGCCCAAGAGTGCAACTCAATCGAACTCCTACAGCCCTGGCCGCACC
>NW_024870623.1:162899-181660 GCF_013358625.1 Macadamia integrifolia
TTGAAGAAAGCTCCAAACAATCTATCAGAGCTTAATCGAAGATGGTTCCATCAGTTCGTTACTTCGCTGGACAAAGGGATACATTCTACATCCTTGATTGGTTAGATTCTTTGGAGGAATATTTTGACTACTATAACTTGACAGAGACACAAAAATTTCAAGTTGTTTGCTTCAGGTTGATTGGTCATGCTAGGGATTGGTGGAGAGTCCATGAAAAGCGACTCCGAGTTCGAGGACATGAGCCTAGGACTTGGGAAGAGATGAAGTGCCAGTTAGTGACACAATACCTCCCTGTATATTTTTAAAGAAGGCTCTTCCCTCCACAGGATTCCCATCATAATACATCTACTGCTGCCCAATCTAATGATCAGCCACGTTATTTTCATGGGGAGTTCCTTGAATGGATGCGTGAATTAGACATGTATTTTGACAACTACAACTTAACAGAGACACAAAAACGCCAATATACATGTTCCCAGATGAGTGATTGTGTTCGAATGCAATGGAAAGTCCGTGAAAGGCAACTTCAAGCTCAAGAATGTAAACCTAAAACGTGGGACGAGATGCAGTATGAGTTGGCAGGCATGTACCTATCTGAGCATGAACGAAACATGTACTTCCTTCCACCAGATGTCCAAAAGCCACCCACACTTGACAATGGCATGAAGGAATCATCGGCCTTTATTGCGAATGAGCAACAAGAGAAGACACCTCTAACCAATGAACTAGATTCAAAAGTTGAGGTTAGTGTTAAAATATTTCCAGCCATTCCTATTGTTGAGGAAGAACTAGTCATTGATGTTCCCATCAACGAGACTCATATGGGAGAAGTAGAAAGCAACAAGGTTGCCACAATGGACAATGAGGTTGAGACTATGGAACTTGACACTACAACAACTGTGATGATTGTGAACAGCCAAGAGGAAGATTCTAAGGAGTTCAAGAATGAAGTTGTGTTTGAACCATCAATGGAACCGATTGGGAACCACCAGGTAGATGAACCAAAAGAGCTTTATGTTGCATTGAAGTTAGAAGAGATCAAAGGTGCATATGTAGATGACCCTATGGATACATCCGACGATGTTAAAGTTGAGCATGTGGAGTTTGTCATCCCATTAAAGTATCTTGAAGATCGAGCTCCTCACATTCTAGATTATATCTTTATCATCAAAGAGCTACTTGAATTTTTCTACGGCTTGAAGAGGGACGTGTACCATGATATAATCACCCTCACACTCTACAAAATTCGAGGATGAATTTTTTCTAAGAGAGGGCGAGTTGATGTAGATAAGTCACTGGGGCTTATTTTATTGTAAATAAGCCTTGGGTTGTGTTATGTATGTGTTGGGCCTTTGATCCCATGAGTTTTCTTTGAAATGGGCCACTTTAATAGGCCTAAAATATAGGTAGAAGGTAGGAAAACGAGATTTTATTCATTAGTTTAATTAGTTGCTATTTAATTCAATAAAGGCCCATTAGACCATTAGTTGGTTGTAAAGTCCTATATGGACTATTAGTCAGTTAGTCCTACTCCATGTTGGAGTCATAAAGTCAAGTCCTAGTCTTATTTTGAATTCCTAGTTATAGTAGGAGTGTCTAGTCCTATTGTGAAACTAGCTCCTAGTTGTAGTAGGAGTATCTAGTCCTATTGGGAAACTAGCTCCTAGTATTAGTATGATTGTAAACTTCCCCTCTATAAATAGAGAGGCATATGTACCATTATTAGACAGATTTTAATAAAAGAAAGTTTGCATTTATGAAAGAAAGTTTGCAACTAAATGGTTAGAGCAGCTGAGATAACTGTGGATGAGAAGTCCAGGCTGAGATAGCCACTTCCTTTATTCTCTTTCACCCTTCTCAATCCTCCATCTGTTTTATTCTTCTTTTTAATTTTATTTGCTGTAACATTCAAGAGGTATAGTTCAGATTTTGATAAAAGTCTCCAGAAATTAGAACCGATCAGCAATCCTAGTGGGAATAGGAGAGAGATCGATCTCCTCTCTTTCTCTCTTCTGTACTCTGTTGAGCCAGGTTTTCAATCAGGGTATTCCAGGCCTCATAAGGGTCCCATGATCCTTACCTAGTCACTGTTGGAAGCATTCAGCTGTTGTTCTTGAAGGTTCTTCTCAGTTTTCTCTCCTAGGTTAAAAAATCAAGAAAGCTTGTAACTTCACAACCAGCCGTTAGAATCTTCTCAACTTTGGGGGTTTTTGTACCCTCCCTAGGGACTATTTACGCCCAAGAGTGCAACTCAATCGAACTCCTACAGCCCTGGCCGCACCTCTCTCTCTCCAGCTCTATAATAGGTCTTTTTTTCTTCTATCGGGTTAGGTTTTGGGCTGGTTTTGCTCCTATATGGGTATTGTATCCTTGGGGATTTATTTGATGGTATTATTTCTTTGTTTCTTACTCCTATTTGTATTGTTTGGAGTTATAAACTGCGGAGTTAGTTACTTGTAATCTACTCCTGCATTAGGTAGTTTGCAGCTATATTTCAGAAGACGAGAAATCAAAATCACTGCCAACAATGATGCCCACTTTTTAGGTCTGGCAACAAAAGCACTAAAAGCAGAGTTAATTCACAGTAGACACCAGATTTGAAAGGATTAACTCTTGTAAAAACCAAAATAGAAAATTCAATTCTCATATGGTTATTGAGGAGGAGACCTTTATTGAACATTATGCAACTTAGTACCGTGCTGCTCCCCCCTAAAAAAGAAAAAAAGAAAAAAAAGGGAAAATAGACTTTATTGAACATTATGCAACTTAGTACTCCAGTCGCTTTGCCAAGTTTTGCTCTCAACGTCCAAAGAATGTTGTTGTGGCCATTGTTGAAGCCAATCCAAAGACGGAGTATTATGATGGACTCCCTCATGAGGAGGTTAAGAAATAGAAACATAATAGAAATAGAAGGCTAATGGTGATGGTGAAGGAAACTCATGATACTACCGTCTTGTGCTTGATCTCAACAACTGAGGTAACTATAAACAACAAAGATGAAGAACTCAATGAGCTCGACACTACAGTGAAGTTTGAATTGGTAGAAGTCGAAGACACAAATGAAGGAGACTCTATGGCCATTGAGCATGTAGAGTTTGTTATTCCAGATTAGTATTTCGAAGAGAGAACTGATCGCCTTGAGGACTATAGTCCCAACTTCTAAGAGCTGCTAGAGTTTTGCTATGGACTTAAACAGGATGATCATCATACTTAGTTGATTCAGAGAGTTGATGTAGACCAGAATAGGTTCCTGCTGAAATATACACACAGAAATAAGGCTAATAAGCCAGGCCAAACTTTGGCTAATGACTTGGTCTTGGTCTTGATCTGGTTCAATATTGTTGTATGGGGGCTGAATCAAGGTTGAACCAGCACAGGCATGGAGGAGAATCTTGGAGAAAGGGATTGGTTTTAAGAATATTCCTTAGCATATTTTGTTTTATTTAGTAGTTATTCTATTTCAATTCATAATTGTCACAGCATCTAGGTGACCTAAGGCGTTGGAGGGGGTTTAGATGCAAGGTGACACCAACAAGATGCCGAAGGTGTCTGCCTAGGCAACTAAGGCACCTGGACGCCTAGGCATAGCCTTGACAACTTTGATTCAATGTAATCTTTAGTTATCGATAAGGTAGTAATTTAGGTACTAAGTACAAAGAGAAACTAAGAAGTTTCTATTTCATTAACTCTCTTGGTGACCAAGAGTTACTAATTTTGTAGTCTCTTAAAGATATGAATGAAGAAACAACATAAAAAATGGATGATTTTCACTCTTCAAAACTGATTGCGTGAGCAACCCTTAGGATGCAAGAAGCATTAATGCTATGAGAAACATTGTTCCCTGGTGGGATTCCAGGTTGGAGACAAGTTGATGCCTTCTGTGCAATAAATGAGATATGGATACGTACACATTTTTTTTCTTCCTTTAAGGTCTATTATTCACCATTACTCTTGTGCTTAATAGTGTGGAGTTTGAAGAGAAAAGCACATTGAGACGATCAACCTATGGAGATATTGAGATATTGCCATCAAGACACAATGCTAAATTTGGATGGGCGTAAGCAGAGCTAACCTGAGCAGGGAAAGATCTTTACATTTCACATTATTAAGCACAAGAGTAAAGGTAAAGAGTAGACCTTAAAGGAGGAGGAAGAAAGATATGTAGGTATTTCACCTACTACAGAGAAAGAATCCCACTTGTCTCCAACCTGGAATCCCACCAGGGAACACTGTTTCTCATATTATGAATGTTTGCATCCTAAGGGTTATTCACACAATCAGTTTTGAAGAGTGAAAATCGTCCCGTTTTGGGACTACAAAATTAGTAACTATTGGCTGCCAAGAAAGAGTTACTGAAATAAAAACTTCTTAGTTGCTATTTTTACTTAGCAACTAAATTACTAACTTATTGATAACTCAAGATTACATTGAATAACTACAAAATAAAACAAAATATGCTAAAGAATATTCTTCCAAAGAATCTCCACACAGCCAGCTTGCAGCCTTCAAGAAACCCTCAACACGATGCCAACAAGATTCCGAGATTCTCCTCCATGCGTATGCTGGTTCAGCCCCCACAAAACAATATTGAATTAGACCAAGACCAACTCGTTAAACCAAAGTCTGGCCTGGCTTATTTGCCTTATTCTTGTGCGCAGATTTTTTCTGGAACCTATTCTGGTCTGTATCACTTGAACATCAACCGAAGAAGAGAACTGATTTCTCTTTCCACTTGCCATAATATGCTATTCTGAAAAAGGATGTTTACACTGCTGAGACATGGACTTCAGACATTTTTCACTCTTTCAATCAGCAACTGGGTGGCATGGTGTGTAATCTTGTTGAGATCCAGTTCCCAATGATGACACCATTGTGAGGATATTGAGCATTTGATGATAGGTTTGAAATAACCAATATGTAAGGTGAACATTTTTGTTTGTGCAGTTTTCAGGAAGGGTATGGAATGGAAGAAATGGGAAACTTATACAAGATGGCCAACAAATAAGTTCAAGCTACAAAAGGTTAGGGAAAGGTTATAAAATGCAGTGCAAAACCTAAGGACATTGAAACACAATGTTGTAAGGGTCCTCAATCAGTCCAACAATGGGGTCATCCATTGGTAGAATCATTCAGATTGGGCCAAACCCTACTACCCCGTATCCTTTCCTAGATTCATAAACACCATGTAAAAATAACTTATTTTATTTCATTGTTTTATTTTTGCAATGAAAACAAACTGTAGATCAGTGATTTTTTTATGGTAAGAGACCTTAATTTTGAAAAATCAATAGAAGCTTTGGAGATCTTGGAGGAAATTTCTTCCAAATGTTTAGAGGAATAACCTACAAAAAAACTGGAAAGCTAAGCAAAGAATTGCATTAGTGGATTCAATCTAACGTCACTATAGAACTCAGAATCCTACCCAATAGAATCGGGTTCAGATCAACCCCAGATTTAGGTCAAGTGTAGATGGCTAACAGTATCACAATTCCTCAAAAGAAGATAAAGTTCCAATGGTCCTAGGGAAGAGGATTTTAAGGGTTATTGCAGTAGGATAGCGGAGTCAAGGGCCAAGCTAGTTAGAGAGGCAGGAGGAGGAAAGGAAGAAGCTTGGATTTCAAGTTATAGCCACTGGATGAAATTAGAAACTAACTTCCAAATTTAAAAAAAAAAGCATTAAATCCCCACATCCATATGACAGATTAACACAAAAATATAGACAGAAACATTACTCCATGAGTTAAGTAACATATGTAAAAGGCAAAACCATTACAATGGCTAAATTCCTTAGATTTAGCAACTAACGGTACTGATCAATCCACAGGCCAGAAAGCCTTCAAACTCCAGTCTGATACACCCCTAGGAGCAGTGATTAATTCTCCAAACTACTGGCCAGATTTTAAGGTCTGAATCGTTAAATCAGCAATAAACAGAGTTAGCAACTTAGGAGTAGCCTTAGAAACTTGTCAGGAGTAACCAAACTACCAGTCAGAACATGTCCATGCTGAATTCGATTGAAACTATGCTTAAGGGAACAACACTTCAAAATTTTTATCTTAAGTGTTGTATGGTTCAGTCACAGTTCATTCACAACTGCTGATCATAGAATTCAGAACAGCAACCGTGGGCTTGTAGCAGTCTCATGAGCAGTGACTATCGGCTTGTAGCGGTCTCACCGATGTACAGCAACAAATAAAAGCTTCCACAGGTGTCAATCAACATAAAAACAACTGTCTTCAACCAGAAACAAAACTGAAATTCTTACTCTATTAAGAACCAGAAAAGAACATGGAAAAGAAGGATAAGAAGAAGGGATATGACCAAGGCATCTCACCTATGGCATTGGTTAGTCTCTCAGCAACTGGTAGGGTCTCTCACCCTTACTATCTCTTACAGTAAACCAAACATAAAGTCAAGTTTTTTTTCTTCAATATCAAAATTGTGGGGGTGTAGTGCAGCCCCTCTTTTTATTCATAACAGCCAACAGATTTCCCCTTTGCACGGAAAATGGGATCTCCTACAAAGTGGTAGAAAATTGAAATAGAAACTAGCCTAATATATGACCTAACTTCTCGATACATCACAAAATTGAAACAACTTCTAACATAGCAACTTAGAAATAGAAACTAGCTAAGTATTAGGTGGACTTTATAAGATTGTCCTATCTATCTAATTACAAAAGATTGCAGTCTAATCAGAATAAAAACTAATATTACATAACAAGTTAACATCCCACTACCGACATATAGTAATTAAAATAGAAACATATAAGAAAGAATTTCTAATAATCGTCCCACTCAAGCCATGAATAATTAGTGATGGGCCTACACCTGACCCATGAATCCATGATAGTGGACCAAGAGATGGGCCTAAAAGTTTGGCCAGCTGGATGCTTGGGCTAGGTTCAATGGGCTGGCTAGCTGGACCACCTTCTCTTCTTCCTCAGCTGATCTACATCATGCATTCATCAGTTTTCCATCAAATTTGGATCTGCAACTTTTACTCTTTTGTGGAGTGGCACATGATATGGGTTCTTTGAGCTATTTAGGGTTGCGAGAATTGAGGAAGTGAAGTGAAGTGTTTATGTAATTGTTGAATATTCCATTTGGTTCTTGTGGCCATGTATGACAGGATATAGTATACTACTTGTCATGTTGAATTTTAGGGGCCAGCTTTTTGGTAGATAGGAATAGGAGAGCATCGGTTGATGCCTAGAGTTTGCAGGGACGGGGCTTCCTTTTGATGGCTTAGATTTTGGTGCTTCGGATTATGGGTGATTTTCCATGTTCATATTTTGGTGGTGATCTGACTTTGTCTTGTTGAATGATGAACATAAATGTGTCTAAATATATTCATATACCAAATGTATCATGGGATTACTTATCGTCTTTTAGACATTAAGTCGTGAAGGGTGCATTTTATTAAAAGTGGAGCAAGGAGTGCTTGGACTAAGGAGCGGGCAATAAGGGCATATTAGAAGGTGAACTGATTGAGACATGAACTCTCACATTACATAATTATTGGTTTAAAAAACTTGTTGAGTTTTTTACTGAAGTTAGTACATGTAAGAAATGAACATATATCTGTAAGAGAATTCACCATAATCCGTGTTAAAATATTTGTGGATTTATTTTGTGGTCGTTTTTATGGCTTTTCATCTGGCTTAGTCTTAGATGTCTTATTCATCTTGCTTTTGGTGTAATTTTCTTTTTCATTCATAATATATGTATTTCAGGGTTGTTGCATGAAATGCTTCGATCAGCCAAAACAGGGGATTCAAAATCTACTTGGAAGGTAAGTTTATCATTTATTTAGGGAAAATGTTCTATAAATCTTTATTTTTTCTCTTTTCCACATGGTGGGTTGATGTATCCAATCCAACTATTGAATAGATAGAACACTATTTGAATTGTCCACATGGAAAATTTCGCTGCCAATCTCTAATGCATGGCCCATCACATGGGTAAATTTTCTCTGTTGAAATTTTGCTGTCGAATTATTGGGAAGCCAATGTGGCACTGTGTTGCATAGATAAGGGACCATGTGGATTGGCCTTCTGTCTATTATCAAAGCCAAACTTAATCATGTGGATTGAACTGTTACCCTTTTGGTCCAAATATTGACCAAAATTGACCCATTCATGTGCCACATGGTATAGTGCATTTGGCTGAAATTGACAGCATGGATTAAAACTGATGTAGAGAAGCGGTGCAGAGAATTTGAGAACCAACAAGCTGCCATGTGGCATATAAAAAAGCACCTAAGGATGCTAGTTTGGAGTGACTTCTCTAGAACCACTGGTCTTGAGAATCGTTGCATTTATTTATCATTTCATGTATGAATTTGTAGTCAGTTGCACTAATATAAATAATTCATATTTCATATTTGGTGGAGATTGGGTAGTATTACTTGTGCTTAGTAGCGTGCAGACCCACAATTGAATCCCTTCTCTAGCTATTAGCACCAATGAGTGCTGCACATGGGTACTTAATAGGAAAAATGTCTTGGACATGCCAGAACCTAACTTTTCTGACTACATGGACTGATTCAAGAATTAGACATTAGATGGATGGACGATGGCCTGGATAGTCCACTAGTCAAATTTGGTGGTCTATCTCACCTTCTATGAGGATTTTCCTTTTTTCCCACCCCCAATCGGCTCTTGTTGACAGTTGGGGTTCAACCAGATGATACAGAATAAGAGTAAAGATCCTTAAGAGGGGGGGGGGAGATTAAAGAAGAAGCGAGGCCCAAGGAGACAACAACATGAATGCTCCTTGGTTGGAGATACAACAAGAAAAAGATCTATAAACCTTACTTAAAACATCAACATAAATGGAGTCCCAACTCTGCGGAAAAGAGCGGGAGTTGGAGGTCCATCTCCGAAGATTGCGCTTCATCCATATATGAGTGATGGTCGCACCAAAGGGGCAAGTTTCCCAATCAAGTCACAAACAATTTTGCAGAAAATGTCATGTTCACCTGGATCCATTCTCTACGAAATGGGAGGATCCTTCTACTTCTCAGCTAGCATTTGGCCAAGATCCCAGACCAAATAGCATTGGAAAAAGGGGACTCAAAAAAGAGGTGGTGCATGTCTTCCATCCCATTCTAGTAAATATAACAATATGGGGACGGTACCGAAGATGGGCATTTTATTCATTCCCCCTCCCCCTTGTCCCCTGGTGGAAGATTGTATGTTTTCCTGACCATATCCCTCGCCAGTTTGGAGAGCCTTTTCTAGCTGCCTCCCCACCCAATCTTTCCTTCTCTCCCAGCACATTCTTGTTTCCCTTTCTTCTTGTCTGATCTGGAATGGTACCGAAGATACTGATCATCTGTTCTGGGGAAGGGAGGTAGGGTATTCCAAATATCTGAGAACTATGGGGAAGGAGCCAAAGTCCAATCATCCTAGGTCATGATGTCAGCCACAAGAGAATGTCTGTGAAGGCCCACTCTTTGAATTTCTCTGGAGCTAATCCAAAGGATGCCAATGATACAACCAAAGGAAAGTAGAGGCACCATCTCCAATCTTGGAGATGATATTGCCAATAGCTGAGTATTTGAATTTGTTGATCTTTCTCCAGATCCAAGAGGCATCAAGAGAAGGAGCCACAATCCAAAATAGAGTCATTTCGAAGAAGCCCTGTATAGCAATCTACCCAAATACTTTTCTTCTAGCAGCAATCTTCCAAATTAATTTAATGATGCCAACCAAGTTGACCTTTTTGATTCTCCTGAAGCCAAGATTACCCTCCTCTTTGGAGAGGCAAATAGAGGCCAAACTGATAGGATGAAGAAATCTTGAAGACTTCGATCCTTTCCAAAGAAAGGAGCACATAAGAGATTCCAGAGCTTTGATGGTAGCCTGAGAGAGAGACTAAAGATACTTAACCAATATATATATATATATATATAGATTGAAGCACTGATTTAATCAATTCAAGATGGCTGACATATAAGAGGAGCTTGCCTTTCCAAAGCTTGAGCCTTTTGCGTATATGATCAAGGATGGGGGTGCAGTAATGAGTAGTCAGCCAAGTTGGAATAAAAGGCAATCATAAATATTTGACTGGCAAGTGATCAAGGGGAGAGGAAGTTTCGCATGGAGAAACCATCTATCTACATCAGAGAGCCCCCCAAAAAATGTTAAAAATAAAACATTTTTTGAGGATTGATTTGAGGCTAGACATTCTATTAAAGTTGTATAAATAATCCGAAAGTTTCAATCAAAAGGAGATTGTCTTTGGAGAAGATCATAAGATCGTCAGCAAAGTCCAAGTGAGCAATCTTGACCTTGTTACACTTGGGCATTTGAGATATAAGCTGTTGATTAGTCTTTTAATATATTTGGAAAGAACTTCCAAAGTAAAAACAAATAAAATAGGAGACAACTAGCAACCTTGTTTGATGCTGACCTTAGAGGAGAAGAAACCAGTTGGACCACCATTCTCAAGAACTAAGAATTGAGGAGAATAGATGCAATGATACACGCCTGTTAACAAACACCAGTGGGAACCCCATCTTGTTCATAACACTGACAATGTAGTCCCATTTGAGGAAGTCAAAGGCTTTGTGAATATCTATCTTCATCATAGCTATAAGAGAATGCCCCTTTTTATCAAAGCCACGAATCAGCTCTTCGCAAAGAAGAATATTGCCAGAAATATTTCTACTTGAAATGAAGGGTGATTGGTTATCACTGACCAAAGCGTCCACAACAAGGTTGATTTCGTTGGCAAGGACTTTTGCTAATAAATTTGTAGATGGCATTGCAAAGGGAAATTGGATTGAACTCTGACATGGAGGTACCTTTCTTACGAATCAGACAAAGGAAGGTTTGGTTGATACCTTTGATTTGGCCCGGGTTGAAGTGGAAGTTCTGAAGGGCCTTTATGAGGTCCTATTTAATAATATCCAATGAGAAGAATCCCATGCTAAACTCGTCAGGATTTGGAGCTCTGTTAGCCTTTTGAGAGTGCACAACCACAAGAATTCATCTTCAATGGGATGACATGGAGAGAACTGTAAAGGGAACTAGGGAGGAAGAGAATTGTAAAGGGAACTAGGGAGGAACTTGTTGAATAACCCATCAGGGATAAGGATCCATTGGGGCTAGGGAAGGGGGGCAAAACAAGTGCCTGAAATAACGGACTACCTCGGATCTGACGCCATCAAATATAGTGAGGTGGGATCCATCTAGAGCAAGAAGCAACGGAATGGAGTTGACATAGGTTCTGACTTTCATGGATCTGTGGAAGTAAGCAGTATTGGCATCTCCTAGGTCAAGCCATTTGATCCTGGATTTTTGCCTAAGGAAGCTCTACTCTTGAGCAACCAAAGAACAAATCTCCAAAATAATTTGTTTCTCATCTTTAGCCAACTGGGAATTATGAGTGTTAGATTGAAGCCTTGGCCCTTGCCTATACATCTGAAAGTTTAGATATACACTCAGCAACCAAAGACAAAACATCTCCAAAAGTCTCAAAATTTTATGCTTTAAGAGCACTTTTAAGTTTTAACATTATGAAGCTTTTTGGAAAAATCCATAGGAGAGGGAGAGTAAGCTTGTGTTCCAGGCCGATTGGACAATGGGGATGAAACCATGTTGGGAGGAACACATATCAAGATATTTGAAAGGTTTAGGGCCAAAGCAGATGTATGGGTGGATGGGAACAGAGATGGTGCTATGGTTAGAGATACCACATAACAGGGGTTCGAAAATGGTGTTGGAGGAAAGGAAAGTGGATAGCCAAGCTTTATTGACCACTACTCTATCAAGCTTACAGGAAATCCTAGAGTCACCACTTCTATGATTGTGCAAGGAGAATTTTATACCAGACCAACGAAGAAAGATCATTCATACTAATGAGTAATGTCATCAAAAGTCATTGAAGGATTCAATTGAGGGGTTATCGAGATGATTGCTATCTTTCTTTTCATGCCTAGAGCAAACCATGTTGAAGTCACCCCCAAGACCTCATGGGGAGGGGCCAACCAGCTAAGCGATTCGACAAAAGTCCCTCTCAGAGGGTATCATGCTCGACGGGGTTATTGGAGGCATAGATGGATGTAAAGAAGGGATTATTCCATAGGGTGTTGTTGATCCAAAGGTGAAGAAATTGGGAGGACGACAACAAGGAAACTTTAATTCTTAAAGGATTCTAGAGCATCCAGAGATGCCCATTGGGATTGTGGGAGTAATTGGTGAGAACACACTCAGAGGGGGCAATAGGGGATGCAATACGGGAGGAATTGGATTCTTTAACCCTGGTTTCAATAAGAGATAAAAAAGAAACATGGAGATTTTTTTTTCGAGAACAAACTTCAACATGCTTGGTTGAGGAATTGAGACCTTGATTGTTCCATAGAAGCTCTTGTTTCATTAGAGAGGGAGAGGAAGTCCTCACAAGATTGTTGGGGAAGGGAGGGAGGAGGTAGGGGTGCTTTTGCTGCGGCAGTGATATAAGAGGATTGTGAAGGATCTGTGGGGTGAAGGGGGATGAGGGGAGAGTGTGGTTGATGGGATAACCCAGTGGAAGGGGAGGCAGAAGCCAAGGTGCAATCTGGTGGAGGCTCAGAGACATTAGACACATTTTTGAACGAGATTTGGGCTTCATTAGGCGAAAGAGAAGCACAAAGAGTGGGTAAGGTGGGGTTGGGTCGGGATGGAGGGGTTTTGGTTGGACAAATGGGTTGAACCAAATGGGTGATGGGCTGGCCCATAGGAGGGGACCAAGATTGTTAAAAGAAGGAATTGGGAGGACCAAGGAAAGTGAATTAGATGGGACAAGGTGCTAGTAGTGGTGGGCCCCTTTGATAGGTAAAGTTGGAAGCGGTAAAAGAGGGGGGGGGTATAGGAGGGTTCCTCAACTTTGATGGAATATGTGTAGAAGCTTGGAGAAGCAATGGAGCAATTGATCCGTCAGGTTGAGATTCGCTAGTAGAAGAAGACATCTTTCTCAAGTGCGATGGATGGAGATAGGGCTCTAGGTAGGGAGCATGGAGAAGGTAACCTCAGAGCCCAGCATGACAACAATGACGACAGAGATTGTCGTAGAGTTAGGACCCAATGACAAGTCACCATCGGCATCTTGAAGGATGGTGAATATGTTTGGACCAACAGTCCTTGGGGATAAATGGACCATATGTAGGGATGGAGGAGTTCTGTTATGGCCTCGAGGGATCCAGATGCTGGAATCTCTCTATTCCCATGACAGTGATGGCGGTTCTTTCTTCTGCCATGGGAAGGTCATCGAGGTTCTTTAGCAGTTTAATGGCCATGGTGATGGATAATGGAAGGAGGAGGAGGGGGATATAAGGTGTGGGTGAAAGTGATGTTGGAGGTGGTGGGAGGGGGATGAGGAGGGACCACGATGGGTTGGTTGGGGCGGGAAGTTGTAGAGGCTAAGTTAGGGATAGGGTTAAGGGTTCCAGTGGAAGTGAACATTGTTTGGAATAATGACCAAAGACACAACATACAAGCCATTGAGGTGGCAAAAATTCATACGCAATGGTTTGTCGGAAGGTTAACCCTTCTTTGTCAGCGATCAAGATGGAGGTGGGAGGCACCACATCTGCCGAAAACATCCACACAAATCTAGGTATATTCCAGTCTATCTTGTTTCTTTGTATGTCCATTAGAGTAAAGTGGCTTTCCTATCACAGAGCCCACAACACTGAGGCCATCTTCACATAAGAAGTGGAGGAGGCTAGGGAGAGCAATCCATAGAGGAATGGAGTTAAGTTTGACTTTTTGAAGTTGTAGGTACCTATCCCAATGTCTATGGAAGGTTGGTTTCTTCCCAACATTCCAAGGACCTCCCTTAAGGGCGCACCTCTTGTCTTCTCCATTGGAGAAGTTGAAGATGAAAAATCCATTATCCAAAAGGTATGTGTCGAACAGCTGACTCGGTCTCCATTGTTTAGAAAAGATGATTCACGACGTTGAAAGGTGTTCAGCTTCCGATGAATGGCCGACTAAGGGATTCTTCCATTTTGAAGCTTCATTGTCAAGAAGACTTCCAGGGTAGACGGCAGTCTTGGCTGAATCGATGATCTTTGTTGGGACAAAGTGCAGGGTATGGCCTTCATTGGAGGTTCTGGGAAGGTTGAAAAGGGATTTCCAGGGTCTAGGGGTAGGGGAGGTGGAGGCACAGTTCAACATTTCGGGTTTTCGACCAGGTCAAAATTTCCGTAACCTGGTCGAAACCAGGTATTTTTTGGGCTAATTCCAAAAGTTTCCTAATTTAAGGTTGAAATTTCCAAAACTTGGAGATCTCGGGGTGGGTTGAAACCACCAAAATTTCGTGTCGGAATAGAACAGTGGGTGGAGGTAGAGGATGGAGGGAAGGCAGGAGAGGTGGGGGGTGGAGCTGGAGAGGAAGGGGTGAAGGAGCTGGAGAGGAGGTAGGGGATCTGGCAGGGAAGAGGGCAGGGGGAGGGCAGGCCTCAGGTGGTTGATCTTAGGGAAGGGAAGGGGACTCGTCATCAACTATGTCAAGTATCCTGTGAAGATTGCAACTGCCATTCAACCAGCTTTTTGTCGGGCTTTGGCTTTCAGATTCATTTGTTTTTCATTTTATCATATTTCATGGTTCACAATTCATGGTTTAAGGTTCCATGGTTGAAAGTTCAAGGTTAAGGTTTAGGGTTTCATAGTTTATGGTTGATGTTTCAGGTTTCATGGTGTTCAAGTTCAAGTTTTAGGGTTGCTGCTTTCATACTTTATGGTTTCGAAGGATGCGATTGGGTTCTCCAGCTATTCATGGCCTCTTCCATTGGTATTATGGAAGGTGTCTTGAGGCTTCTAGGCCATGATCTGATGGGACCTCATACTCTCATCACTCGGTGTTTATAACCCAGGACATTGAGTTTACCCTTACACAGGGTTAATATTGAACTAAGATCTGTGGTTCTTATTGTTTTCTGGCTTGTAGTATTTCATGCGCTTAGTTGGGTTTGTCCTCCATATATGTTACATTCTTTTACCAATTTACTATATTTTTAGTACCAAATTTTTTTTCTAATTTAATAGCGAATGGATGTCCGACTAGTTCTTAACTTTGTTTTTTCTTGTTCTTTTAAATCTCATCTGCATTATTGTCTGCCGTTGCCCTGTTTCACATGCCTTTTGGATTTTCCTTGTTCCCTCATAAACATTTTCTGGGGGTTTGTTGAATGTTTTTGCTTCATTAGTTTCTTTGAGATTACTGCTCTATTATGGTAATTAATTGTAACTGGCCGTTGACAGGTACTTATCATGGACAAAGTCACTGTCAAAGTAATGTCTTACTCTTGCAAGATGGCTGACATCACAGAGGAAGGAGTGTCATGTAAGCAGCTAGTGATATTCTTTGAAACTTAGGGGGCCTTGATGATCTATTCATGTTTGTTAAATGGGAAACAAGAGGAGCACTATGTTTGCTCTGGCTTCTGTTTCAAAGACAAAAATGCCCAATTGAAGTTTTTTTTTTTTTTTTTGGTTAAGTTATAGAAAAACAGTTAACGGTGTTTCTGTATTCACATCAATTTTTTCTCAGATTAATGCCCAAGGTAAAGGATTCTAATCTGATTGGTGGGAGCAAATCCAGATATGCCACCTCTGTCCCATTCCAGTACCAAATACCAATCATCCATGGCTGCCATGCCATTGGCAGTGATTTCAGCCATCCTTGTGGTTGTTGTTGCAAAATGGGGAAAGGGAAGAGAGATGATAGGGAAGTGTATCTTATGAAGAACTAACCTGTAGTCTGTAGATAGATTAATGGACAACAAGACACAGGACAGAATCACAGTTATAGGACGAATGGAACGAAAAGAACGGAATATAAGAGACTCAAATAACTTGACAACCAACACTTGGATGTGGCTGGAAATCAGATCGAGAAGGGTAGAAATGCTGCTGAATATGTGCTCCTAAAATGGAATTGATCCAATGGTTGGATCCCTAGAAACTAAAAAGGATAGGAATTAGTAGCCAAAGAAAACAAAAAAATTAGAAAGTATGATAGAAGAGCTATAATTTCAGATCCAGAAATCTGATGATATCCAAACTAATTTCGAATGAAGGTCTACTGGGGAAGAAGAACTTGTCACAATATGGGACCTGACCAATGGTTGGATGTGCTGTAATAATATGACAAAACAGCAGCCATAAAAGAAGAGGAAACAGAAACCTTAGTGGGGCGAAATCTGAGTGGGAAACCTGCAGGAAATTGATTAGTAAATATACACAGTAGAGATATATGAATAATCTACAAAAAGGATTAGAAGGTACTTAATGACAGCCATGGTAGGAAGAATAATTGTTGCTGGAACTGATAGAACAGTGAAGTAGAAGAAGAAAAGAAAAGAAGAAGATGATTAGCTTCACCACCAACCAGCCTAGGTTTCAACACTAGGAACCTGCAACTGATTCACCACAACAGCCATTCTCACAAGAGAGCAATTGTTCAAGCATAAAAATTGTTGGCAGCTTGCCCCTTTTCTTTATTTATAATAACCTACCCTCTTCTAGGATGAATAGTAACCCTCCCATTTGTGGGGGCTACTTTGTTGCCAAGCTACTTAGGATCTTCAATGCTATTACAAGGGAAAAATGAAGAAAAGAAACTGAATCACAATAGCGACTAAAAAAAATAGTAACTAGGATAGTTTGTAGGAACTCCACATGTGGTAGAAACATTGATGTAGATAAGCCAATTAATGGACTTTATCATATTGCAAATAAGCCTTGGGTGGGTTATGTATGTGTTAAGCTTTTGATCCCATGGGTTTTATTTGGAACTAAATGGGTAGAAAGTAGGAAAATGGAATTTATATTCAGTGCTTTTATTTAAGTTGTTTTAATTCAATAAAGGCCCATTGGGCCCATCGAGTGAAATGCCCTATATGGACTACTAGTTAGTTAGTCCTACTCCATGTTGGAGTTAGAAATCTAGTCCTAGTTCTATTTGAAGTCCTAGTTGTAGTAGGAGTGTCTAGTCCTATTTGGAAACTAGCTCCTAGTCAAGGTATGCTTGTAATTCTGCCCTCTTTAAATAGAGGAGCCTATGCACTGATATTTCTTAGATTTGAATGAATGAATTATTGAGTGATTACTCTTTAGCTAAAAAGTTGTTATTGAGAGGGGAGACGCCTAAACCTTTGAGGGGTGTGATATCCAAAACCTGAGGGGTGATATACCCATTCTTTTATTCTCTTTCACCCTTCTTAACCCCCCAGTTGTTCTATTTTTCTTTTTCTATTTTATTTGTTGTAACATTCAAGTGGTACAATTCAAATTCTGTTCGAAGCTATTATAGTCCAAAACCAACCAGCATCAGTGAAGATTTTAGGAGAGAGATCAATCTCCATATCTCCCTTCTTTGACCTCTGATCTGTAAACCCTTTTAAGGGTGTGTTCTAGGCTGCTATTAGACCACTCAGTCCTCTTCTTGGAGCTGTCCAGATCTGTCCAGCAGCTGTTCTGCAGAATCTTGAAGTTTTCTCTCTCCTAGGTCAGAAAATCAAGAAAGCTTGTAACTTCACAACTAGCCGTCAGAATCCTCTCAACTTTGGGGGTTTTTGTACCCTCCCTAGGGACTATCTACGCCCAAGAGTGCGGCTCAATCGGACTCCTATAGACCTAGCCGCACCTCTCTCTCTCTAGCTCTATAACAGGTCTTTCTCTCTCCCATCGGGTTGGGTTTTGGGCTGGTTTTGCTCCTATATGGGTATTGTATCCTTGGGGGTTTATTTGATGGTCTTATTTCTTTGTTTCCTGGTCTTATTTGTATTATTTGGGGTTATAAATTGCTGGGGTAGTTTCTTGTAATCTACTCCTGCATTAAACATGGGCCCACTCTATCAGCCAAAAAGATCCTCCAAAGCCTGCTGGCCGATGGCTACACATGGTCTTTTTATTGGGCTTAAATTATGACCAGCGTGTGGGCCTGACTGTAATTCAAGTCATGGCCTATTGTGGGCTGGTTATAACTTGGGTTGTTGGGCCTAATTATGGGCCTGACTTGGCTGTGCCTTTCTTCCTCGTTGAGTGCACCCTTAAGTCTGCATCAGTATCAGTTGCACTCTCCACCGAATTTTGGTTTTTTGTATGCACAAAAAACTAGATGGTGGGGAGGATTGTGAATACCATCCAATTTCTGCTTGTATGCAGTGGATGATGTGAAATTTGAAGAGAGCATCCATAGAATCTGTCTTGTTTTAAAGAGAGAGAGCTAGGTCTTCTCTATTTGTTGGGCCTAATTATAGGCCTGATTTGGCTGTGCCTTTTTTCCTTTTTGGTCCTTGGGTCTAATTATGGGCCTGACATTGGCAACCATTATGAATAACCCTTTTCTGTGTATGTACCTATTTTTCTTTTCTAGAAACAATAAAGCAATGAAAATAAACTTATTTAAATGTTTTCTTAACCTCTATTCTTGGATAATGTTTTGGTTTTTGAACCCACGAGTAGACGGTAGTTAAATTACTGTAGATAACTGTCACTTGTTGTACTGTTATTTGTAGAAGGAAAAAAGTCGTCGTTAATCTTGGCCATCTATGTTTCATCTTCCTTGGCTCTTATTCAATTCAATAGATAGGTTTGTAGTATTTAGTTCTAACTGTGAAGTTGGACACCAATAAGTACCTTTGAATTGATGAGTTTTGCTTCTCTTGTGGTCTCGAATTTTTGTTATACTTTGGTGATCATGGAAATATTACGTATTACTAAAATATCATGAGTTTCCAAACAGTTAGCATGTGTTTCCAGCAAG
>NW_024870624.1:0-5198 GCF_013358625.1 Macadamia integrifolia
TTTAATTTATTGAACTTTTTTTTTTTTTTTAATTAATAGGTATGTATAAGAGTTTTTAAATAATTGGGGTGGCTTTCGCATTTTCCCACTCCCAAAAATTATACTTTTTTTTTATGAAATCTCCTCCATCCTATATTCCTTTATTGCGCTTCATGCCAACTATCACACATCCCTTTGGGCCTCTGGGCCTCTCCTCCATCATATTATAGCAACATGAGTCAATCATGGTTCTAGGAAGTGGGATCGGATTGATCGTATCAAGTGATCCAAATCGGCATTGATCGACATCGATCGTAATATATGGTTGATCCTATATTGATAGAACGGTTCGAACCAAGATGAAACAGTTAAAAAATCTGATTTTTATATAAAAAAATCAGGGCCAAAACTTTTAATACGAGTCAATCCCTGCCAATCTGTATTAGTATTGTATGGATTTCTTAGATAGCAAGTATCATGTCCGATACCGTGCACTAAATCCATGGAATCACTATCAAATCTCCACCACATATTTCCAAATTTAGTATTCTAATAATAAATTTTAGACCATATGATAATACTAATAATTCATTACTTAGAAGGTATTTGAGGTTCTTATCCCCTCCCTAAAGCAATACGTTGCTTTCTTAGTGATTTATCTTACTCATCGAGGTCCTACCAAATATGAAAAAAATAAAATAATCTTACTCATGAAGGGCTGACTTTTTTTTAAATATATATATTTTTAATAACTTACTTAGATTGTGAAGATTTGGGAATAATATTTGTACATCAATCCCTCAAAAGTCAAAAGAAGAATGCCAACAGGCAAAATGGGAATATACTTATAGCCTAAATTGGATGGATGGTTAATGGATTTGATCGCATTGTTTTAACTATAATCATCACAAACTCAAACCCAACTATAGTTTTTCCTTCGGCTCATGTAAAATGTATATTGCCTTTTCTTCTTGTGAAAATCGTCGGCAATTGTTGTACTGATGCAATAAGTATTAGGTGGCTAAAAACCCCTTGGGCCACGTGTCCATATGTTCTCAGCCATCTGATACTCACCACACCAACTCGTTGCAAAATATGTGAATTCCTTTTCTTTCCTTTTTTTTAAAAGAAAAAAATTTATAGTTTTTAGGAGATAAATAAATAAAGATAATATTTATATTCTCATAATTTTTGTAAGAGAGAGGGTTCTATAACAGATAGTGGCCCTTACATCAGTGCAGGGATCAATATAAACACGAAGAAAAGGCATCAACATCAACAGGATTTTCATTTTTCATAGGGGTAGGGAGGTCATGGTGACCTCCCTGTGTCTTGACATCAAGGTCACACTGTCTTCTAGATTTCTTTCTCTCTTTATGTTTATTTAATTTAATTTAAGAGAGAAATAATCTTGCCGGTTTTATGTTGCCTATGCTAATATGCAGGATCAATGAGAAGGTGCGAGAACATGTTCAACACACGAGGCTGGAGGTATTTTGGTCTTTTCGTCCCTGCACTAGACTAGAAGGGTTCTGAAATCTTAAAAGTACTTAGGAGCTAATTTTTAAAGATAAGTTTTATTCAAGTCTTTAATACGTGCTCTTACCAATAAGAAGGATTTGCAAAACTTTTCTTAAAAATCATATTTTTACTTTTTTACCTTTATACCCTTGATCTGTACCGATAAGCCGATACAAAGAATGGAGTAAGATTGGCTATTCGGATCAGATATTGTGTAACCAAAGTATGCGGGTTGCCGCCAATTAATCTAAAAAATCCATGGAAAGTGACGTCAGTGAAGCATTCAAGTTTGTTCCACCCCTGAACAGTCTTACCCTGAATTGCTTCTCCAATTCCCAGCTTGAGACCCCAATTTCTAAACTATTCTCTGCAGACCCAACAGCTTTTTCCATCTGTAGATCATCTTTTTCCATTAATTGGGAGGGCTAAGCCCGTCCAACTTGGTGAATTCTCCTTCTGAACAACCAGTGGTAGAAGATTCAAGTAAACAATGGGTCTCAGAAAGTAAGAAATGGCAGAGATTTGGAAGATTAAGAGGTCAAATTGGAAGTTGGGGGAAGTTGAGAGACCATGAATATGATTAGCAGTTTGGAAATCAAATGGGGCGATTAAAAGATAAGAGAAGTATGGAACTGGTTAATTTGGCAACATTGGTAGGATTTTGTCTCCACTGCTTCTTCCTGCTTCTCCTTATGAAACCTGCTTCTGCACAGAATGGTAAGTATGAGAATTAATAGGTGTTGTTCTTCTTTTGTTGTTTCTGAGATCAGAATTGTAATGATAGAAAATTTTATTTTATCTCACCGATCGATGCCGAAGGTCTTAAAAATAAGCTAAAAGGGGTAAAGGAGAGAAAAAAGGAAGTAGTGTGTGATGGATTTTAAGGGAAATATATTAGTTGGTTTTGTTAGAAATCATCCATTCGCATGTTACAAGCTTGAACTTTTTATCCTAAATGTGGGGATATTCATTAATTGGAGAGCGAGTTATACACAGACACAATGAGCATGACAAACTATAAGGTTAACCTAATTAATGGGTTCTTCTTTGGGATTTCCAGGAAGTGACCCTTAATGATCCATTTAATTCAGTCTGAATATGAAAATCTTGGGAAAAGAAACAGAGAAGAAGAATCACTAGTTAACCCATTTAACGGGGCTGAATTAGAGGGAATGATTTTCCTTTGCAGATGTTAAAGAAATGGAATGAAGTATTATTATTATTATTATTATTGTGCATACATTGGTTTTAATTTGCAACATTGAGTTCAAAGGTTTTATTTGTGTGTGAGAAGAGCAGAGACCTAAACCTGTATACTCCACGTTTACTTGGTAAGGTACGCTCAGTGTGTCTCTTTGGGGTTGTGCTATTGATCCCCTTTGAAAAATATAATAAACCAGGTTTAGCAGGTCGAAACACATAATTTTTGCAATTGTCTACTCAGCTAAACCTCCTTAGTTTGTGTTGTGGGAAAAAATGACTAAGTTGTTTTGATTTCATAACCGATATAGGTTAATTGCTTTTTGGATCAGGTGAATCACTCACATGCATTTTGGGGTCTCTGTTGTGCAACAAAATTAAATTAATTCAATTATTGGGGTCTCTGTTTGAAATAATTACATCTCGGTGATGAGATTTACTCTTAGGTGTTCTGTCTTGTAGTTACTTTTTTGAAGATGCCTGAAGTCCATAGAGCTGATTTGTAAAAGTTTATGAGACTTAACAACACAGGTCTGGATTAGAAACCCTTTCATCTAATAACCTATATCACTCCGACATTCTTTTCTGACATCATTCACAATTTGTACAGTAATCACAAATTAAGCCAGGAAACCAACTGAAAAACACTATTCATTTGTATGGTGTAATCATGTTAGTTTAATGCCATATCAAGATTTTGTTATATTTTGTTACAAAGAGGAGTGGAACCTTGAGATGGTTTATTAATTTAATTTGTAATTGCATGCAGGCTTTGTGAGCTTACAGTGTTGTGCACCATCTAATAGCACTGATTTCAGCACCAATATAAGCTGGAACTCGGATGTAAATTTGTTCAATAACATAGGAAAATGTCAAGAGATATCTTCCCCAATGATCAACGACGCAAACTATAGATGGGCTCGAATTTTCAGCCCAGGCCCAGGAAACAAATGGTGTTATAATTTGACAACAATCAAGGATCAAGATTATTTGATAAGGGGTACCTTCCCCAGTGGTCTCGGTTTCAGTCCTTGCATTGATACATTCTTCAATATTTCATTTGGTACCACATCCATTGGTCAAGTGAAATCTTCAGACAACTCTTCAGTCGTGCAGGGGATTTTTAGAGCTACCAATCACTACATAGACTTCTGCTTAGTGGTGGAGAAGGGCAGCCCGTACATTTCAGAGCTTGAATTAAGGCCTTTGGGTAATTTTTTGTACCCCGAGTTAAATTTGTCTAATGTTCTAAAGGTGGTCAGTCAAGTTGATGTTGGGAACACAAAAGGGGTGGTCAGGTAAGTTTCCTTTTTTTTTTTTTTATAATTTTTTCTTATTATAATTTTTTTAAAACAAAAGAATGGCAGTCCTTTTTATGTATAAGGAATATTGATGACCATTGTCAGCTATCCTCTGTTCCAAGTATCCTTCCTCAACCACTTAATGTCAGATACAAAACATAACGCTTATGTTGAATCATAATTAATAGCCCTCCATGATTGAATCTATACTTTTTACTTAATGATGGGATATGAACTTCGCCAGATCTTTTTGTGATAAAGGATAGATATCTTGTTCTGTACATTCTTTCATTGTCAGCTATCCACTGTTCTAAGTCCTTTTCTCTTCAATTGCGGATTTGAAAACTGAAGTTAGAGTGTTGAGTGCATGTTTCCATGTTTTTACATGTAATTGCAGGTACCCTTATGACCCAAGTGATCGTATTTGGGCTACCAGCTCAAGTCTAAGCAATAGTTCCATCACAATATCCAACACAAGCATCTCAGTCAATGGTGCTAATGCATCTGTACCGGTTCAAGTGCTACAAACAGCACTGATGGGCAAAGCACAGCTGCAGTTCATACAGAATGACCTTGATTTGAGCAATAAAAACTATTATATTTTCCTTTATTTTCTTGAACTCAATGGATCTGTTACGAAGGGAGAAAGGGTGTTCGATATATATGTTAATGGACAAAAGAGATATGAAAACTTTGATGTATTAGGAGATGGAACCATCTCCAACTACAGAGAAGCTGTTTTCAATGCCAGTACAGAAAATGGTATTCTTAATGTGACGTTAATTGGGGTCCAACATCAGCTGGGACCTATTTGCAATGCTTATGAGATATTACAGGTGTATACAAGGTCTGAAGGGACTATCCAACAAGATGGTATGTTCTGTAATTAGTAATGATTTATGTTCTCCCCTTTTTATTTCCTTGGATTTGTTTCTTGTTATGTTATTGTTCCATTTTCTTTGGCTTTGTAGATTATGTATGTAAATGACCTTATTATTATTAAAATTTATCTTACATGAATTGGGATAAGTAGACCTTCAGTAACCCCACCCAAACCAACCCCCCCCCCCCCCGGCACCGAAAAAATAAAAAAAAAGAAGAAGAAATAATTGACCCTGTGCACGACAAATCCTAAGTGAAAGTTTGCCTCCTACAATAAAAATGATTTATGGAACTCTTGTTGATGACAAAATATGT
>NW_024870624.1:5298-5732 GCF_013358625.1 Macadamia integrifolia
AAAAAAAAAAAAAAAAAAAAATAATAATAATAATAATAATAATAATAGTAATAATACTAATAATAACTTCAGAAGCAGGATATAGGACAATCATGGCATATCATATCTAGCATGGTAAGTGGTAACTATTTAAAATTGGTGTTCATGCATTTGCAGGATAAACAAATCACTTCTTTAGAAATTTCATGATATTTCACTGTGGTAATCCCTTCCTTTCCCCAGATTCTAATTCAGTTATCTGTAGGGATTTGGCTCCAAGACACAAAACAGAAAACTCTTTCTCAAAAATTCCATCTGTCTCTATCCTCTCTGATCTTAGTCATTAACTTTGGAAGAATCAGTTTCAAGCATATTATGTCACTGCACTCCAATTTTCAGTAAAACAGCCTTCACCACATTATAAGAAAGATCAACTAGCGACACTCTTATTTTCT
>NW_024870624.1:11041-24130 GCF_013358625.1 Macadamia integrifolia
AAAAAAAAAAAAAAACAACAAAATAGAAGTCTCAACAATTATCTAAGGGCCAATGTCACAACAAAGAAAAAATGAAAGGGTACTAAACAATCATTGAGTGAAAAATTATAATCAACCAAGGGGGAACACCAAAACTAATGAGGGAGAGAAATTAGAGGAAGATCTAAAAACAAGGAGAAATGCCTATTTTTAAAAGAATCAGGACTAACCATACAATTGTGAAGGATTTTTTTTGTTTCTAATCTCAAAAGTAATATCGCTCTAAATTTTCTCAATTGTCATGCGAGGAGGAAATCCATCTCCTTTTATGTTCTTGCCACCAGATATAGTGAATCATTGCACTAAAACCAACTTAACATGCATATCACACGAAGACTTGTTGTTAAAAGCTTTTTAAACCCACCTCCATGCTCTGTCCAAGGGATAACTTTAGGAACATGCCAATATTTTGAAATAATACCATCCTACACAGACTTCGAAAAGATACAGGAAAATGAAATATGCTCCACAGTTTCCAAGGAATTCTAATAAAAGGCAACAATTAAGAATAAACAAATTTCTACGAAGAATAAACTCTTGAGTAGGAAAGGAGTTGGTCATAGCTCTCCAAATAGTAAAATAGTGCCTAAAGATGAAAGAACTAAACCAAACAATTATAAACCAAGGGAACTAGGAGCTGTCAAATGCATAAAGTTCCAAGCAGTAGTAAGAGTACAAATAATTGGAATAGTTAGCAACCCATTGAACCAAATCACCACTACCTTTAGGTATAAAGTGAATACTTGGAGGCTTACTAGAAACCTTAAAATGAGAGAGGAAATTACCAAGGCTAGGAATCCAAGTCTCATTCCTCAAAATAGAGGAAACCTTGGCAAGTCTTTCAAAACCAGCATTGTAGCTGATTCTATCACCATATTTCAAAAGAAGCACACCATTAAGATGTTTGGATGCAAGAGTAATTACATTTTTTAGACCTAAAAACTGAAACCTATGATTTTATTTTATTTATTTATCTTTTTTTTGTGACTCAACATGATTGTATAAACTACTTGAATTTCTTACTGTATGTAGTACTAATGCTTTTTAAATGTAATTTATATTGGGGAAAGGAACACTCATTGGTTGCGTGGTCCCTAAGCCAATATGAAGGCCAATGAGGGGGTGTACATGAGCATCGAATTTCATAGGGGTGGAGATGCCATTTCACTCCCTTCTGTTCGGGGCACAATGGCCAAGTGACTAGGGAATATTTGTTTTCCAAATTTTTATTTTACTTTTCAAACCAAGTGATTTGGATTGAAAAATTGAGTGAAATTTAATAAAAAAATAAAATATAGAATGATTTGGATTTAGTGATATGGCTATATGGGCAAGGATTACAAAATGTTTCTATTTTAAGTTTAAAATTTTCATTTTCCTTTCTTTTAATTTTTACCTTGTAACCAAACTGAGCATATAGTATTTGATTCTCCTATTCATGTAATGACATTTATATGGACCACCTAAAGTGTTGATTTGGTCAAACCAATAATTGGATAGTGAAGTTATAAATGGATTCTACAATCAGATATATCATTGGTGATACCTGATTTTAGCAAGTCTGACCAACAAGACAATCAATTATTAAATCAATGTCGATTTATAGACCAATTGTATTGAGGAGCTGACCGGTAATCATGTTGGCAAAAAAATTGATGACATTGTATTAAGGAGTTGATCAGTTAGAATAACCATCAGGTGGATCGAGTAGACTGACCGAATACGGTCAAATGATTGATCATGATATTTTACGGTCAGCTAACCAATTGGGACTTTTTACAATCAACTGACCGATTATGACTTTTTATAGTCAGATTGACCGATTGTCAATCAACATGATTTGTACAAACGTGGTTTAGTTTCAGGGAAGTTACAAACACATGACTTGAGTGGTTAAGCAATTACAGCCAATCAATGGAGTGTGATTTCAATAACTACCCCACTAAGGATGTGACACATGAGTTCCTACGGTTAAAACCCACTAAGGATGTGATACATGAATTCTTGCGGTTACGAAACTACCAAAAGAGTAGGATCTCTCAAATAAGATTATAAAAAGGCTTCAATGAAAGATGAAAGGATCTCCAACCGATCAAACAAACTATTCAATGCATCAACTATCTTTTCCTTTTCAAGTAGAATAGTTTCAGTCTGTATTTTTACATTTGCTTAGATTAGTTTTACTTTATATTTTTCTCAACAAATTTGTTATGTTGCTTAATCAAGATCATGACGGCTTGTGCTTCGTCATGATTGTCTCAAAGACTATGACGGCCTGTGCTTCGTCATGGTTATCTCAAAGAGCATGACAACCCGTATTTTTTCATGGTTTTCCTCAGTTTATATTCATGGTAGTCTCTTGTTTTGCCAATGATCGATGTAATGTATTGTGTTATTCTTGAACCAATTTTAATGGATGGAGTGTCTTTTCTATTTATTACATGAGTTTGCTTTTCACTTTTAAGTTCTTAGAGCAATCGAGACATGGAAAGACCTCACTTTCTCCCTAGTTGGAAGTCAGTCAATATTCTATGACTGTTCTCTCGAGTTTGTACGACTCTGACACGCCCATGCATCTATCACTTTCCTGTCGTGCAGAATTTGCTGCCAACAATCATAAAGGCACTTATTGGCTTCCCAATCTCAGGAGAGTGGTCTAAAGGACGTACTGCCTCTTTCACCTCCAAAACAAATGTTAATGTTGAAAAGTTAGTGTTTGGCTCAAAACTTGCAAATGAACAAGATTTCCTCTCCACAGTTTCAGTCCAAAAACTAATTCCAAATAAAGAACTTCTATGTCGTAAAATGTAAGACTGGAGGATGATTACATGAATTTGTACTTTTATTGCATTGAAGCACCCTTATGGGCGCCATTTCCTTTCTCATGCGTCGCTGCTATTGTGATGGTTGGGTGTTAGGGTGAAAATACATTATAGTAACAACGCCTTGGAGAAGAGACACAAAATCATGGGGAATGGCAAGAACCAATTTAGGGTTTGGAAAAGCGATAAGTACTCGAAATTCTTGAATCCACCAAAAGAGGACTAGGCGTGAAAAATATGTACTACAACCTCCATTACAATCCAAACAATCAACTGGGGAGCCAAATGTTTTCCACATGAAAATTGGCTTAGACGGGCGATTGCACCCCGTGTGGTAGCCTTTCTAAGGCCGAGGAGTACATCTCGATATTGAATCCCCCTCCCACACAAAGCAATGTTGGTTTCCACTGCACCCCCTATCCACCCCTCAAGTAGGGCATCTCTCTAATTCCATGGCTATGTGAATACATTATAGAAGATACCATTTCCCATGCTGCTATTGGTGTGGGAGATTCCTCTTCATTAGCAAACTAAGGGGAACCCTCTCTCTTTCTTTTATTTGGGTCTCTAAAATTGGTTGACGTTGCAAACAATTGCATCAATAAAAATAAGGCTGGAAATGTTACCCATCTAACCCTTTACACCCCTTACTTGTCTCTCATTTGAGGGAGAATGTTTTGTTTGGGCTCAAAGGCCAGAGTAATGGTAAAAACTTTATACCCAATCATTTGCTTGTTTTGTAGTATAAATCTAAAGGATGGTATTATCTAATCGGGCTTACATGAATCATAACATTAAAGAGAGTGTCAGTATAAATCCCATATCTGAGTATATAAGAGGGCTCATGTTAGAATGTGAACTCTAGGATCAGACATTTCTTTTTTCCATGATTCAATAATAGACATATGCTATTAGGTCCAGTGCTTCCTACCACAAGCCCATTACTTACACAAGGCCCAAAACAAAGAATTAAACCCCCAAATATAATGAGATTTCTGGCGTTATTCATGATAGGATAAGGGTAAGGGTTAATATTATAACCTGACAACCAAACCGTTAGATGCACAATCACACAACCCATGGCTGTCCTTATGAATTGTGATAATATTATAAGGGTAATAGTTGTAGGAGGCACTGTTTGCACATCTGCGGGACCCGCACCGCTACATCTTTGCTTGAGATACATGAGGCCTATTTCTCAGGGTTTTTTTCTGAGGATATTCTAAAAGGTATATTAATGATGGCAAATATTGTGGGATTGAGAAACATGATAGAGTCACCCACCTACGGTTAAAGCCTACAACCCGGTGGATGAGCCCGATCAGTAAAGAAATGGCTCTAAAGTTGGTATGATCCAAATGGCTCTAAATGGCATCTATTGTACTTTTCATCTTCAGGGTTGAACCTCCGATTTGTATGTGCTTTGGGCCTTTTTCTAGTAATAGCTATTAAGGTTGGCTAAGGAATTCATTTAAAATTTTATCCTTTTGATTTATGAAGCCATCACCTTTTTTGTACATACTACTTGATAATAGGAATGTTTGGTTCCAAAATGAAGAACTAACGTAAAGATGTATGCATAGAGTACAAGGAACCATTTGAGCAATGGGAAGTTCATAGGTCTTATCGCCATTGATATCACTATTAGTAGGGGTTTCAAATGGTTGGTTCGGATCGATTTTGGTCCAGCTAAATCGATTTAGTTCTAGGAATGAGTGAGAGCAAAACCAATCCGCTAAGGAACTTCAATTTTTGGTCAGTTTTGATTTCGATCTAATTTGGCATAGTTTTGGTTTATTTTAGTTTTTTAATATCTGGTTAATACCAGTTTAGATCGATTTATTGTCGAACTTAAACTATAATGAAATTTTACATTCATAACTTGTAGTGACAGAAGATTTGGTGAAAATACTTTAAATTTGTGACGAAATCATGGTTTGTCATTATACAAGAAAGATAATTAATATTGAAAACAATGGATAAGCAATTACTAATAAGATTAATAATATTGAAATCACAAAATGAACCCTACTATCCAATCATTCATTTAACTATTCAGTTAGTTTTGTATAGTGCACAAGTCAATGTAAGCATTATTACAATTTACAAATTTATTTCCCTATTCATAACCTCATATTCATTAATTTATAACAATTCCCCTTGCAACAAAAAATATTCTCACTAATATTGTAAAAAAATGGATAGTCAATTCCCCTATTTATAACCTCATAATCACTTTTCTTATCAGTTATATTTGGATTGGTTTGGTTTCGATTTAATTATTGGTTGGTTCGATTTTGTTTGATTAGTCGATTCCAACATAACTTAATCCAAAATCAATCCAATAAAGATCGATTTGATTCGATTCAGATTTTTTTGATCGGATTCGGTCGACTTTATCGATTTGGATGAGTTTTTGACAACCTTACCTGCCATCCCTATATACCCAAAAGCCACAGACCAGGAAGGTATTCTATTTCTTAGGAATGTCTCATCACCCATGGAGATGGCAATTCCATTCTTTATTGGGGTTGGCTTTGCCATTGACAAATTTGTTGGGAATGTAATCTTGCTCATATGAGAGCTGGCGAAAAAAAAAAAAAAAGGGTGTTGAAGATTAAGTTAGAGTAGTTGCATATGGTCTGATACATGATGATGGTATCTGGACAGTACCATATAATATTGTGCCCTTTATCTTCAGGGTTAAATCTCCATTCGACATGTACTTTTGGTCTTCTTCTAGTAGCAAGCTTAGCTAATTATTTAATTCAAAATTTTATTATTTTTTATTTATGAAGCCTTTATGTATACTCAGTGTTGATTAATGTAATAGTTGGATGAAGCCTTATGTAGGAGGTGCTCTACATCATGGGTAGATGAATCACTGTGCCCGTTCTAATAAGCGTAAAGTCTATTTATTATTTGTGGGCCTATATATTTTTTATTTTTTATTTTTTATTTTTGGGGTTAGTCCTCATTCTAGTTTATGTAATGGTGACAATACTGTAAGGGTAATAGATCGTAAGAGGCCTTTTCGTACATCTACGAGACCCACACTGCCGCTTTTTTGTTCGAAGATTCGTGGGGTCTATATCTCAAAGCCTTTTTTCTTAAAATATTCTAAATGAAATATTAATGATGTCAAATATTAGGGGTTGATAAAAATGATATTTAGAGTCACCACATAAAGTTAGAGCCTGGAACTTGCTGGTTGAGCCCGATTAGTAAGGAAAGGGTTCAAAAGTTTGTATGGTCTAGAGAAAAGGGTAAGTATTAGGTAACAAAGATGAGAAATGTTATAATATGTAATCAAACCGTGAAAGGCACAATCACACAAACTATGGTCGTCCCTATCAATTGGCTTAAGAACATGGCCTTATCAAAGATAAAGTGAGCTAACTAGTCAAGTCTTGCTTCAGATCAGCAACGATGGCTACAATGGACAACATGACCCCAGATGCTGCCAACCTAGCAATGACACTATTGTTTTCCACCAAAGAAGCAAAGATGAGTGGGCCAATCTTCTCGGAAATAGAAGTCAGGTTCCAGTTAGTAAGTCCAGCACAATAAGAGTTGCAGAATGCAAGAGCTGTGGCAATTAGGGGTGTCAATCGATTCGACTTGATTTTGGTCGAGCTAAATTGGTTTCGGTCTAGGAATGAGGGAGATTAAAACCAAACTGTTAAGGAACTTTGATTTTTGATGAGTTTCAGTTTTGGTCCGATTTGGTTTTTCTTTATTTTGATATTCCAATATTTTGTTGATACAAGTTTATAACGATTTATTAACGGGCTTGAACATTAATGAAATCTAACATTCATAACCTATAGTGACGAAAAATTTAGTGAAAACACTTTCAATTTGTGACGAATCATGGTTTATCAATATAAAAGAAAGATAACTAATATTAAAACCAATAGATAACTAATTACTAAAAAGATAACTAATTAATATTGAAATCACAAAGTGAACTCTACTATCCAATCATTCATTTAACTAGCCAACTAATTTTGTATAGCGAACAAGGACATCAATTGAAGCTTTGTTAGAATTTACAAACCAATTTTCCTATTCATAACCTCATATTCATTGATTTGTAATAATATCCTTTACAATAAAAAATATTCTAACTTATATTGTAAAATACTGTCACCTATTTATAACCTCATAATCATCATTTTTTTATCGGTTTCATTCGATTTGGTTATTGATCAGTTCGATTTGGTCTGATTTTCAATCGGTTTCAACATACCTCAGTCCAAAACCTATCCATATTGAATTAGTGTGATTCGATCTGAGTTTTTTCGGTCGATTTCGATCATGTGGATTGGTGATTGGGGTAGAAGCCTTAAAAGAGGAGTAATGTATAGAGAGAGAGAGAGAGAGAGAGAGAGAGAGAGAGAACTTTCGGATTAACTATTGCGTGTTTACCTTCGGGTTGGAAATGAAGATGTAATTAGCTACTATTATCGTCCCATAAAGTAAGAATCCAAATGCAAATTGTCTTCTAAATTCCATTAGTCAAATCCATCCTACAAGTACGGAGGCGCAAATAGGGACAGTGAGAGAGACATAAGAAGATGAAATGGGAAAGGGGAAGAGGCTTGGGAGGGGGAGACATGATCAGAGGGTGAGACAATGAGGAATCGATGCAATTTTCTCAAAAAGAAATGCATAGGAAAGAGAGTGGGAAGAGAGTGACGTATGAAGTAGAATAAAGGAAAGGGTCGTGGTAATTACGGAAAGGGAGTAACGTTTCAGGAGAGAGAATAAAGAGCGATAGTAGTTATTATATCTTGAAATTAGGGGTATTACTATCTACTAAAAAATATATCAAACGCTTTTAACTTTGGAAGAATGTGTCTAAACACTCCAATGTTAATATTTTTTTTTTTGAGTGATTTACATCCTCCTCCCCTGTAGTTTGCGTTTATTCCACCTGCCTCCTTTATGTTTTAAAAAATCTCACATACCTCCCCTGTCAGATAATTCGGTTAGTAAACTGTTAGTTGTGGATATTAAAGTACGATTCTACCCTTCTGCCTTTACCAAAATTTTTGAGTGATTTACATCCCCCTCCCCTGTAGTTTGCGTTTATTCCACCCCCCTCCCCTATGTTTTAAAAAATCCCACATACCTCCCCTGTCAGATAACTCGATTAGTAAACTGTTGGTTGTGGATGTTAAAGTACGATCTACCCTTCTGCCTTTACCAAAATTTTTATTACCAGGGATACCCTTATCCCTATCCTCTAACCCAATCCATATAATCGAACCCTCACTTTCACGTTTTCACTCAACCCATCACCATGGCAGGGATTCTTTGACCTTCACAGCGATGAAGATACTAACGGTGACGGAGATATCAACGGCGAGGTGTGACAGATCGATGGTGACAAAGGGATCGACAGTGACGAAGGGACCAGCCGATCTCCACCGCCCTGTGATGTATGTGTCTGAAACCAAACGCCTTACTCTTGTTGTTTTATGGTTGTCCTTGTTGGCAACTCGGCCACGTGGCGGTGATGACGTGGACAGTTTGAGTGAAGTTGATGAAAATGATGACATGACAGTGTCCAGTGTCACCGATGAGATAACAGAGCAGTTTGGTATGCATGGAGTGATTTAATACATCATTTATAGGTGGTGCGGGTTTCTGGGTCAAAAGTGGCAAAATTGGCCTATTTATGCTCGGGGGCATTTTTGATAATGGAAATGACATTTTTGGAAGATCAGTTCTTCATGAAAAAGATAGATTGTAATTTACCTAGTCCAGTGCATTTGATTTCGTCACATTCCGATACTGTATGAAGAAGTTACGGCATTTGTGGCAGTCAAGGGCAGTTTCGGCATTGAAGATGATTTTTTTAAAGGAAGTGTTCTACATGTAACAATACGAAAAAAATCCAATCTTTCCAACGGTTTTGATTTCATCGCATTCCGATTCCGTATGAGAAAGATGCATCATTGGAAAGGTCTAGGGGCATTTTGGTCTTTTTACATGGCTGAGTCAGATGATTAAGTCTCCTGAAAAATCGTAGAGCGTCCAGTTACGGTTCCAACGCATTTCGTTTCATATCGATCGGATATCGTATGAGAAATTTATAAGTGTTTCCGTGAAGCCGATTCGAAAATCCAAACCGAAAATCCATCAGTTGCTCTCGGTGTTGGGTGGATTTTTCAGAATTTATTTTTGAAATTTGAAGGGCTTTTGTGTAATTTAAAGATTTTGAAGGTCTGAGTTGCAAGGGGTCTTTAAGCACTGAAACATATAGATGCAGGGGCTTGATTGTAATAAAGAGGAGTAAAGGGAAGTGAAATGGATGGTCAAGATTCGACCACGTAGGCTTGATGCCTATCCAAAGGCTGCTGAGATTTTGGAGTGATATGGAAGAGATAGATGCTTGCGCATAAGATTTGATTGGTTATGTGCATAGTTCTTGATGCACTGGCGCTACACCTTATCAAATTATGTTAGTGTGTTTCGCGCGTGTATAGAAGATATAAAGAAGATTCTAATCTTAATGATCTAATGAAATCTGATTAAAGCCATCATGGAGGATTCGGATCCAACGGTTGATATTCATTTCTCTTTTGTGAGTGGGAGACAAGCTCCCTTAAAATCCGAAAAGACACCCAATCATAGATCGACAACACTTCTGACGATGTCAGCGCCTATGTCATGATGACGTCATCGAGATTCAAATTTAATGGTTTGGATCTATTGTCCATTGGTTTAATCCGACGGTTCAGATTATAAGATCTTTTATATGAGATCTACGGTCAGATTTTGCCCCTATTGCGCGCGCCGCTGGTGTAGCCTACGCCCCTCTACGAAGATTTCATTTTGAGTGTTCTGGTTGGTCCAAATTCAAATGGCCATATCTCTCTCATCTTAACTCCGATTTGAGTGATTCAAGTTAGAGATTCTTCATCTCTCCGAGCTCTACACATCAGAGGGAAGAAATCAGGCAGAGGAGTTGCTGAGGTGGTTGGAAAAACGAGTTGAAGCTCGTGGAAGGCTAAGGGTTTGAATGAAAGACTTCCATTGTCTTGCACTTCATCCATAGCCCCCATTAGAGGCTTAGGAAGTTGCTGAAAACCAAGGTAACAAGTTCTATTGGTTGTTGCCAAGAGAAAAGAAAAGAAAATAGAAGAGAAGAGAAGAAGAGGGAAATAGAGAAGAAGTTTTTTCCTCTCTTTGTGTGTGTGTGAATGTGAATGTGAATGATATTGTTACTCCATGAAAGTAAAGACAAGGAGAAAAGAAAGAAGAAGAAGAAGAAGAAGAACCTAGAATTTGGTTCTTGTGAATTGCTTCAAGAAACCCAAGTACCAACCGGGGTTGAAGCATTGACGGCACCGAGACAATGTGATTGTGGTCCGCATCAAGTGGAGATCGACATTATTGCATCTTCGACGGTTACTCCTTGCCAAGGTAACCTCACTTTTGTAAAATTTCCATTATTATAAATCATTGTAGGCAAGATGTTTGATAAAATTCCTAAGTGATAGTTGTAGTCTATTTGGGGAAAATTTGCATGTATGAGTGCTTCACTATAGGGCATTGTTATAAGCCCAACTTTATTTTATTGGTGTTCAGTGGGTGCTGGACATAGGGGCTATGTGTTCCTTGGTAGGTACAACTACCTAAACCTATTTGCCGTGGGTGCGGCCTCTCAGATCATTCTGAAAAAACTAGGGTAAAGACCTAGCCATTGTATGTCATTGGTGGAAACTGGAAATGTGTTCCCTTGGCTGTGGGTGCAGTCATAATTAGTATTGAGTAAATGCTGAACCCGACAGTGGGCATTACTCCGTGCATGTAGGCAACTGGCCGAAGCACGTATTTCTTGTGTTGTGGATGTGTATGCTCGTATTTGTATTGTGGATTGGAGTGCTTGGCTGCATAATGGGTGTGTACATCTGGTAGACCTGACCACTTGGTGGTGCAGTGTGGATGTGCATACGACTGTGTATGTATGTGACAGTGATTAACGTGTGAGGTTTATGAGACAACTCTGGGCAGCAATACAGGTTATGTGAGTAAGTTTCATGCAACAGTAAGAATGGTCAGTAGTATACATAGCAGCTCTGGGCTGCATCAATAGACTGTGCTATTGAAGTGCAAATAGTGATTGCCACATCAGGGGTACAGTTGGAAAGTGAAAAAATATTTGGCACACTGATTCACCCCCCTCTCAGTGTCAATCAGGACCCAACAACTCTTCCCTTTCTCAACCTCAACCAAAACAAACAAATCACAGAGAGAAAGAGAGAGCAGCTTCAAGCACAAGGTGACTATTTTGAAACAAAACAAGGAAGAACGTGGAGAAAGGGACAACGAAAGTAAGTCTCGCTACTCTCTCTTTCTCTCTGTGATTTGTTTGTTTTGGTTGAGGTTGAGAAAGAGAAGAGTAAGGCATTTGGTTTCAGACACATACATCACAGGGTGGTGGTGATCGGCTGGTCCCTTCGTCACTGTCAATCCCTTCGTCGCCATCGATTTGTCACACCTCGCCGTTGATATCTCCGTCGCCGTCAGTATCTTCATCGCCGTGAAGGTCCAAGAATCCCTACCGTGGTGATGGGTTGAGTGAAAACGTGAAAGTGAGGGTTCGATTATATGGATTGTGTTAGAGGATAGGGATAAGGGTATCCCTGGTAATAAAAATTTTGGTAATGGCAGAAGGGTAGAATCGTACTTTAACATCCACAACCAACAATTTACTAACCGAGTCGTCTGACAAGGGAGGTATGTGGGATTTTTTAAAACATATGGGAGGGGGGTGGAATAAACGCAAACTACAGGGGAGGGGGATGTAAATCACTCTAAAAATTTTGGTAAAGGCAGAAGGGTAGAATCGTACTTTAACATCCACAACTAACAGTTTACTAACCGAGTTATCTGACAGGGGAGGTATGTGAGATTTTTTAAAACATAGGGGAGGGGGTGGAATAAACGCAAATTACAGGGGAGGGGGATGTAAATCACTCTTTTTTTTTTATGATATTAATTCAAGGACTACTAGGCCAAGCAAAACCTAATGAGGGGCCGCATAGAGACCCACAAGGGGGTCAAACAAGGGATCCATGAGGGAAAAACAAGGGCGCGATTGGGCCACACTTATTGCAATACTACAATTACTATTACTATTATTTTTTCAAGAAGCTAGGGGTGGGAGGGTCAAACAAAAAACCTTCCTTGGACTTATGTACATTAGAGCTCAACTTCCTAGTTGCATGCCATTGAGGTAGAAGTTCATTATCTCTTATGCTAATGTTGCTAGTTGCCTGCTGCCAGAATAAAATCTATCACATTCGTGACACCCAAGATATGACAAGTGCACCTGATCCGCCTAGGAGATTGTTGAAGGGTTTCCATTAGGAGACGGCTTAATACCAAAGGATTTGAAAGGTAAATGAAGATGTACAAATTTTAATTCAATATCACATGGAAGGAGATTATTGGACTAGTTGATAACTTTTAACCTCCTCAATATGGTACAATACGCTTTAAAGTCTTAAGACTCGTGAACAACCAGAGGGAACAATATTATGAAAAATTAATGGAATCATGACGTTATAACATTAGACTGACATCAGCAAAAGAAAGAAAAAACACATTGAAAAAGATAGATACCATGCATTGATTTTTTTTTTTTTGTATTCTCTTTTAGTTTCTATTATTAAAGTAACTATAGCAGTCTTTATCAATGTGGCCAATTTTCCCACCTTTCTAATATTTTATGATGAAACATACAGTGGTGGGAAACTAATAACATCTTAACATAACACTTAAGCACTACCAACTTTAAAAAGTAATGATTATTGGAAACATACAATGGTTGGAAAACAACTAATAACAACATTAAAGCACCACCAACTTTAAAAAGTAATGATTACTGGAAATAATAACATTATTAATTTTCTACGAGAAAGTCGTAGAAAGTTAATATCTTAATGGGAGAGGGATAGGTATGCTAGTACAGTACCTAGGAATTAGGTATGCTAGCGAATAGTGGCCGTCAGATGAAAGATAAAAGATCTCATCTGTTTATAATTTTTGTCGTACAAAACTTGCTCAATACTGCCGCTCCATGGTCTTCCTTCCCCTTTTCCTCACCAGCTCTGACTGCGGCAGCAGCTGTACTCTTTTTTTTTTTTTTTTGGTTGTTTAAAACATATATTTTAATTCAATATATTACATTATTCATTTTGATTATTTT
>NW_024870624.1:24150-66416 GCF_013358625.1 Macadamia integrifolia
TTTTTACTGTTCCTCTCTCTCTCCCCCTCCGTCTGAGCTTTCTTCGACCTCGGCAACGGCTGCGGTTCCTCTCTCTCCCCCTCCCTCTGAGCTTTCTTCGACCTCAGCAGCGGTAGCGACTGCGGTTCCTCTCTCTCTCCCCCTCCCTCTGAGCTTTCTTCGACCTCGGCAGCGGTTACAGCTGTGGCAGATCCCCGTTCCTTTGGCCCTTTGGTGAGAGAAGCGAAAGAGAGAGAAAGAGCACCGAACAAGTTGGCAGCGGCAGTGTTCGGTGTGAGTTTCAACACCGAACAGGCCCAGGTTGAGCTCAGTTCTCTTCTTCTTCTTCTTTTTTCTGGTTTTTGCTGTTCCTCTCTCTCTCTCCCCCTCCCTCTGAGCTTTCTTCGACCTCGGCAACGGCTACGGTCCATTAACAGCGGCGGTACCAACTACTTTGCTTTCTCTGGCTGGATCCGGTGAATGAATGATTTTTTTCAATGAGGAGAGAGAGAGAGAGAGAGTAAAGGTGTTGCAACCGTGCATTGAAAATTTGTTTATCTTCTCTCCATCCAACGGTTCAATTCATGTTGATCAAATCCTACGATCAAAATGCCGCTAGCATTCCTAATTCCTAGGTACTACGCTAGCATACCTGTCCTTTTCCCTATCTTAATATATACCACCTTTTGGGAAAAGGACAGGTATGCTAGCGTAGTACCTAGGAATTAGGAATGCTAGCGACATTTTGACCATAGGATTTGATCAACATGAATTGAACCGTTGGATGGAGAGAAGATAAACAAATTTTCAATGCACGGTTGCAACACCTTTACTCTCTCTCTCTCTCTCTCTCTCTCCTCACCGAAAAAAATCATTCATTCACCAGATCCAGTCGGAGAAAGCAAAGTAGTTGGCACTGCCGCTGTTGATGGACCGCAGCCGCTGCCGCTACCACTGCCGCTACCACTGCCGAGGTTGAAGAAAGCTCAGAGGGAGGGGGAGAGAGAGAGGAACAGCAAAAACCAGAAAAAGAAGAAGAAGAAGAAGAGAACTGAGCTCAACCTGGGCCTGTTCGGTGCTAAAACTCACACCGAACGCTGTCGTTGTCGACTTGTTCGGTGCTCTTTCTCTCTCTCTTTCGCTTCTCTCACCAAAGGGCCAAAGGAACAGGGATCTGCCGCAGCCGTAGCCGCTGCCAAGGTCGAAGAAAGCTCAGAGGGAGGGGGAGAGAGAGAGGAACCACTGTCGCAGCCGTTGCTGAGGTCGAAGAAAGCTTAGAGGGAGGGGGAGAGAGAGAGGAACAATAAAAACCAGAAAAAAGAAGAAGAAGAAGAAGAAGAGAACTGAGCTCAACCTGGTCGAGGGAGAGAGGGAGTAACAGAAAAAACCAAAAAAAAAAAAAAAAAAAGAGAGTGCAGCTGCTGCCGGAGTCGGAGCTGGTGAGGAAAAGGGGAAAGAAGACCGTGGAGCGGCAGTATTGAGCAAGTTTTATATGACAAAAATTACAAACGGATGAGATCTTTTATCTTTCATCTGACGGCCACTATTCGCTAGCATACCTAATTCCAAAGTACTGTGCTAGCATACCTATCCCTCTCCCATATCTTTTACTCTTTCGATGATGCATATATATATATATATATATTAGGCAGAAAAGAAAGCTAAACAACCCAACTAAATAATATAAAATGTGATTTGCATACCCCACATAAACTATTATGAGGGTGATCTCTCTCTCTCTCTCACTCAAGTCACACACTTAATCGTCGGTTTTGTGATTATCTCTATGAAACCATAACCCTATTTTGAACTTAGCCATCGTGATTTTCCTACCATTAAGAGAAGTTATGTAGTGATTTTGATAACCACCACTAGAGGTAATCAGTTGGCCACATCAGCCAACGAGGGTTGAATAATTTCATGGCAAAAGGTATTTATATTGTTCACATAAGAACACATTCCTTAATGGCCACCTAATTTCATGGAATGAAGAAGGGTAGGGTCGTCCTTTCCAAAGGAGGTGGAAGCGTGCTCAAACTTTTCCCCTATTTACCTTTCTTGGCATTTCTTGCTTGTTATTTCTAGTTTTTACTAGTTTAAATTTTTATCTTTAATCTTTTTTTTTCTTTAAATAGTTTTATTAGTCAAACCAGCTAAATTGATTAGTTCGTCTCCTTTATCACGGAGAGAACTGGGTGAGGGGAAAATATCCTCTCAAAGAATTGGGTAATCCAGAGAATCATCCCACGGTTGGAGTGATCTGAAGACATGCACCCATGTGTTGGGATTCTCTGCTCCTGGAGATAGTATAGAACCTCCGAGCAAATAGCCCATGCTAGAGTGTAAAGGAACGCCAATCCTATAACATGTCCCACTTCCTCTCTGTGTGATATCAATCACACAAGCAATTTACCTCGTTAGCCCTTGGAATAATGTTTTAATATTGATCCAGATTGCATTGGTATTGATATTTACATTCCTTTAAAAATTTTTTTTGATGTTTTGAACCATATTACATTTATATATTATCACTGGATTGGTATTAGATTGGTTTTAATAGATACCAATTCAATCCAGCTGATTTGACTAATCAATCCAATTTACACGAGGGTAATTTACAGTGCCACACCCTAGAGAATACCACTATTAGAGAGATATACTCTATATGGAAGGGTGAGGGAGTGAGATGTAAATCTTCTTCAACGATTAGCGAGATTAGGAGTGCACAAAATAGTGAGAATTTACTCTTGACAAGCAGATCAGAAGAGGTTAGGATTCCAAATGCCAATCGATTGCAAGTAGAATCTCCTTCAAGCAAAAGGCAACTGAGACAGAACAACACAACGACATCTAAGCCTAGTTGGAATTTCCATTCAACTGCCTTTGTTGGATAATATTGAGGCATAGATGAACAAAAAGATCAAAATTTCAGAACAAGAGCCCTACTCGCGTGGAGAGAAGGAAACACCAAGAGGGTAAAGAATGTGACACCTAGAGTGGAGATATTTCTACTTTGGTTTCTGTTTCTCCATTTGGATCCTTGTTTTTCCAAGATCTGAGCCTCTTGAGGGACATTATTTCCTGAATTATGACAGGCCAATAGCAGAGGAGCACTTGTCCTCGTGAATGCTTGGTTGGGCTCTCTCTAGTTCTTGCCAACGATACCATTCTTGTCTTCTAAGTGAGGCAAGTTTATGGCTCCAGAGCTTCCTACAAAGTTTCATGTTCAGTTGTTCATAGGACAACTAATCAGATAGCAATCAACCTATCAATTGTGTGACAAGAGCGCAACTGTGGGTCAGGCCAAGTGTCTAAGAAGAGCACCATCATCGGCTACTTTGACGCTACCGGCCAAGGGATATGTGCAACCGACGACTGTGCTTGAACCATTGATTCTCCATTATGTTAGGAATTGTGATGCTGGTCTCCATATTCGTGTCGAGGAGACAAGAAAGGAGACGGAAGAGCTCAGGGGAGAACGACCTAGGGCATCAGAACTCATTTTTATAGATTTTCATGGTTTGGGGATGACGATGCAGGGTATGAGGGTATGTGATGGTAGGGGTGTCAATTCGTGGCCCGACCCGACAGAACCGACCGTTTAAATCCTGGCCCGACCCGACCTATTTATTAAACGTGTCAGGCTTGAGCCCGGCCCGTTTATAAACGGTCGGTCTCAGTCCTGATACTTGGACTGTCGGGCACCCGACCGAGACCGACCAATTAATACCCGACCAAGATCGGTCTATTTTGCACCGGCCTGGCCCGGTCCGGTTGTAAGATACCTATTTTACCCCCATATGAAAGAGTTAAAAAGAAAAAAACCAAAAACCCTAGTACCTTTCTCTTCGTTTAACACTGCCACGGCCGCCGCTGTGCCCTGCGTCGTCGTCGATTCGCCATTCCCTTTGTTTCTCTGTGTCTGTCCGTTCTCGCTTTCTGGGGAAAAAAAAGAAGATATATTACCTTTCTAATCCCATTAAATGGAACTCTAGAATGCAGGTGTCCCGAGCTTCCAATCTCACGATCCGGGCTTCGGCTCAGCCTCTCCCTCTCAAGAACGCAGAGGAACTCATCAATTCTGTCCAAACATTCATCCTTGATTGCGATGGTGAGTTCGTACTCACTGAATTCAAGTAACTGAAGCTGAGATTGCTCTTAAGCCATCTGGATTTTTTGTACATATTCTTGAATTTAATCGATCAAGCTCCAATAGAGACAAGACTTGAAGATCAACTCCCATCCTTGTTGCTCTCGGTGGGTTTCAGTAGAAGGGGGGGGGGAGAAGTTGGGTTCAAATTCTGTTCATAGCAAGAGGAATTTTTTAATCAAGGACGAGCACAGGTTTGGACTCTACCTCTTTGTTTTTGTGCTTGAAGTTACATGGTATTTCTCTTGATTCCGGATCATTTGTGAGCTTCTTGTTTTGAGCTTCATGTAAATATAACTTTGAATCAGTCAAGCAGTCGCTATGGATGATTTGTGTGTATTGCTTATCCTTCCTCTGCTTTCTCGAGTAACTGTTTTTTATTTAGGGAGACATTTCTTTGGATCTCTCTCCTCTTTCGCTCTGAGATTTTTCTCTGTCAATGAGACTTTTTCCCCCTTTTTGATGTTTTTTGTTCTCCTCACTACATATGGATTGTTTTATGTGGAACCTACTCTTTCTCTCTGATTTTCACTGTTTCTATGCATTTTCTCTGCTCAAGGTGTTTTTACTTTCTCGCAGGTAGTGGTACATCCTTGATCCTTCTTGGAGGAGCAGGTTCTCACACGTCAATGACAGAGACAAAGCTATTAGTTACTTTTCCTATTCACTCGTTTGTTTTTTCTATTCTTTAAAATTTTCTTGTAGAATTCTATTGATGCGTAGCATTGTGATCATCCGCAATAGCTTTTTCTTGTTCTTGTTATTGATTTTAAGGTATATGAAATCCACCATCTATTGTTGACACTCATTGGCTAATGAAGGAAAATCTAAACATTCTAAACACAAGCATTTAAATCTGTCTGTCTGTCTGTCTCTCGCTCTCCATGGGAACTGGATGCCTGTCCAACGTTGATCTATTTTCTTGCTCGGTAAACCTGGGCCTAAGTTATGCTTCTAATTAGGTGGTTATGTTTGGCTTAAGTAGGCCATTCCTAGAATTCTATAATTGTTAATCGCATGATCAGTGCATATATTTCTTTTTTCCTTGATCTAGAAATCTGTTTTGAATGGTTTCACTATGGTTTAGACTTTAGAGTTGCGGTGGTTCCGTGGTTGGATGTTTATATGACTTCTGATTTGGATGTATATGACATAGTATATCAGGTCTACCTGATGAATCCATTACCTGAAATTTTATTTATGCTTTTCTTTGTTCATGACAAGAATCCATGCTATGCTTTATGAGCTCCATTATTGTTTCTTCTTGATGAATTTATCAAATAAATTCCAGACCGTGTTTATGTTCATGAAAATAAAATCCGTACATCACTTCCTAATTCACTTTTGATGGATCAATGTTTTCGGTTGATCTTCCCTTTGTTGGTTTCTCATTTGTTTGTTGTGAGTTTGAGAGTCTAATATTTGTAGATGCTATGTGGGTTAGTATCGATTTTGAATAGATATTTGGTTGAATTTTAAAATATGGTTCTCTTTTATTTTCATTTAATTCCCTCAAGGAGCATCCCCTTTGAGGAATTTAATGATGTCATCATGTACTTGTTGGGATTAATATTGAGTTACTAACCATTTCTTTGACATTATTTGCTCCACTTGATGTGTATGAAATTTTATTTACTGATAATTCATGTAGAAAGCATGTTTCACTGATTACATAATAATTTTTTGGCATTTCGATTGTAAATATATCCATGCCTTAGATTATGATATCTATTGCCTAAATGAGTTGAAACGATGCAAGACCTTAAATTAGTGGTGATTTATTTTTTACTGAATAAATGTTAAGTCTTATTAACAAGAATTTGAACAATATTGTTTTATTTTGAGGAAGATTCAATTTATATTTATTATTTTGCATTCTATTGTTGTTTTATTCAGTTGAATTGCATAATGTCAAATCAAAAAGATCAAGAAGTTCAGATGTCTGTTAATGAAATAAACAGAGGGAATGGTTTTAGTCCGTCTAGTTCAAGAACTGCATCTGATCATAATACTGGGCCAGTTTTTTCATTAGCTACAGTTAGTACTTTACCAAGAAATAGGAAAAAAACTTCCATAGTTTGGAAAGAGTTTATTAATATCCCTAAAGACAAAAATCCCGATGGAAGACAGAGAGCAAAATGCAAGGCTTGTGGGAATATATACCTGGCTGACTCATCTATCAATGGCACTGGTAGTTTGAGGAGACATCTTAAGTCTTGCCTCAAGCGTAAAAATAATGATGTTGCTCAAATGTTATTGGGTGGAGGTGATGAGAATGTGGCACTAAAAACTAAGAGGATTGACGCAGATGTAGTTCGAGATATGATTACCACACTTATTGTCAGACATGAGTTGCCCTTGGTATTCGTCGAGTATGAAGAGTTTAGGGCTTTGATTTCTTATCTTTACCCACAATTTAGTCCTATTAGTAGGAATACCCAAATGGCTGATATTTTGAAGTTCCATACTAGAGAAAGCAAGAGGATAAAGGATTTTTTGAGTTCCTTCAATGGTAGAATGTCATTGACTACTGATTTGTGGACTTCTGTAACCACTGACTCCTATATTTCTCTCACTTGTCATTATATTGACACAGAATGGGTACTACATAAAAAATTATTGAAATTTTGCATCATGCCACCCCCACACACAGGAGCTAATATATGTGAAATTGCTTCAAATATGTTGTTGGATTGGGGCATAGAGAAGAAATTGTTCTCTATTACATTAGATAATGCCGGTGCTAATCTTTGTTTTATTGAGCACTTGAAAAAAAGTTTGGTATTAAAGAAGGCATTGTTGTGTAGTGGTGAGTTTTTTCACAACAGATGTTGTGCTCATATATTGAACCTAATTGTACAAGATGGTTTGAAGTGCATTGATGAATCTGTACATTTTGTTCGATCGAGTGTAGCATATGTGAAGGCATCTCAAGCAAGGAAAGTAAAGTTTCTTGAATGCTGCAAACAATTGGATATACCAAGTCAGAAAGGGTTGCATGGAGATGTTTCCACAAGGTGGAACTCGACTTATCACATGCTTGATTCTGCCATTGTCTATCAGACTGCATTTCAACAACTAGAGTTGGTGGATAAAAATTTTAAAGTGTGTCCAAGCAATGAGGATTGGAAAAAGATTGAACACTTATGTTCCTTTTTGAAGCCTTTTAATGACATTACTGAATTATTGTCTGGGTCAAAGTACCCAACAGCAAATTTGTATTTTCATAATGTATGGAAAATACATTTGTCTTTGTTGAAAACGATAAATCAAGGAGAAGACTATGTGAAAAAGATGGCACAAGAAATGAAAAAGAAGTTTGATAAGTATTGGGACTCATATAGCATCATTTTAGCTATTGCTGTTGTATTTGATCCTCGTTACAAGCTAATCTTTGTTAGGTATGCTTTTGAGAAGATATACAGTTTGGATTCAAGAGCAATGGAAAAGTTTAACCTTGTGAAATCGACCTTAGCACGACTCTTTGAAGAGTACCGGTGCATGGAGATAACTGAGGAAGAGAGGGGATTTCAATCACATGCTATTGAGGACAATACAGTTGGAGATGTTTTAGATTGGGAGGTATAAATCATTATGTTTTTTTTTTTGGTTGTTTAAAACATATATTTTAATTCAATATATTACATTATTCATTTTGATTATTTTGTTTTGTAGGAGCTATCTATGTATGAGAGTTCTACTACTACTGTAATACAAGATAAATCCGAATTAGATTTATATCTAGAAGAGCCAAGGATTAAAGATCCGATCAAGCATTATGATGTATTGGCCTTTTGGAAGTCACAAGGATCAAAGTATCGTGATCTTTCTCGGATGGCACGGGATGTGTTGGCTATTCCGGTATTAACTGTTGCTTCTGAATCAGCTTTTAGTGCTGGAGGTAGAGTTATTGACAAATACAGAAGTAAGCTATTGCCTACAAATGCTGAAGCGTTGATTTGCCTTCAAGATTGGATGTTCGGAGTAGACTTTAGAGGTAATTTCAAACTATGTAAATATACATTTTTCATCTGTTAAACAAATGTTGCTTCGTCGCATTTTTTTTGTCATAATCTTAATATCTTACATGTCCTCTTCTTCATTTTGTACACTTTTAAAGCTGAACCGGTTGATGATGCCAATGATTTGGCTAATGCTTTGGGGAATGTGTTGTCTTTGGATGTGAGTGGTGATACTAATATTACAGTAGAACCTACACAAAGATCTTCTAATGCCTCTACTGCAGCTCATGTTTAGTCTGTTAGGTGAAATTCCATGAGTAATATCATTCTTGTTCTTTGATTATGACATATTCGCTATCTTTTATCTTTACATTTACTAATGTTTATGCTTCATCTATTTTCTATTACGTGGGATTGATGTTGAAGCACTCCAGATTGGACGAAATCAGGATAATTTTGAGTCATGTAACTAAATATTTAACTTTGGGGATGTTTGGATACGGATTTAAGATTTTTTGTGATATTTCTAAATATGTTAATTGCGGGATGCTTGGATAAGAATTTAGGACTTTTTATGATTCTAAATATTTTAATTATGAGATGCTTGGACAAGGATTTAGGACTTGTTATGATTCTAAATATTTTAATTGTGGGATGCTTGGACAGGATAAGGATTTAGGATTTTTTATGATGTTTCTAAATAATTTAATTATGAGGATGTTGGATCAATGCTTTGGATTTTTTGTGATGTTTTTAAATATGTGACTTGGAAGAGAGTAGATTCCTCTAAATATATTAATTGTGGGATGCTTGGATAAGGATTTAGGACTTTTTATGATTCTAAATATTTTAATTGTGGGATACTTGGACAGGATAAGGATTTAGTTTTTTTTATGATGTTTCTAAATAATTTAATTATGAGGATGTTGGATCAATGCGTTGGATTTTTTGTGATGTTTTTAAATATGTGACTTGGAAGAGAGTAGATTCCTCTCTATTTAAAGAAGTAATACAATTAAACTCAACAATTAAAGAAGGCCCGTTTAAAAATCGGTTACGCCCGTTTAACATTAAACATGTCCGTGGCCCGGTTAAGGCCCGACTAAAACCCGATTAAGCCTCGATTTTAATAGCCCGAGATCGACCGACCGAATATAAAGTGTACCATGCCCTCACTAACTAAGCCCGATTAGTAAATGGGCGGACACGGTGCAATCTTTAAAAGTCTTCAAGCCCGATTAAGCCTGACCGAAACCGGATCGGCCCGACCGATTGACACCCCTACTGTGATGGGGTTAGGGGTTGAGAGAACGATATATTAGATAGTTAATATTTTGTGAGGGTATTTTGGTATTTAACAAAAGATAAATTAGATGAAGTCAGCACTTAAGATAATATAATAGAAATTGATGACAGGGGGTGTGAGCATAATTTGGTATTATATAGGGGGTATCTCTCTAATAGTGGCATTCTCTAAGGGGTGCTGCTGTAAATTTTCCTTTAAACTATACACTTCTATGATGAGAGCCACCCCTTACATGGATCCAAATCCTCTCCAACCACTAAGCTGCCTAGTGAAACATTTGGAAGTTGAGAGGACTTAGACATACACCCTAACAAATGAGCCTGTATCTTTTTTTTTTTATAGGTAGGGAGGGAAGTAAGTAACAGCCAGAAGACTCGAACTTGAGACCCCTAGTGAACATGGGTTTTTTTAAGGATGTGAATTTATAACCGAAATCGTTTACCGAAACCGAATCGATCCGTTTACACCAAAATCGCAAAATCGTTTAGTAAATGGTGCGGTTATGGTTTCAAGTTTCAGGCCGATTAGCTAAATGGGTCAGGTCGAGTCGATTTTAACCGTGGAATCCGTTGGTTTCAAACCGAATTGCAACCGTTTAAACTGTTTAAACCGATCCGATTAATCCGTATACCAATTAAATAAAGATGGGGAAGTAATCCGTATAACAATTAACAATTAAATTAAGTGTCCATCTTGCTTTGCTATGATTTATTGCAATTCAGTTCAAGTTTAGGCTTTAGATCATGAACTTGTAATCCATATATGCTACTATATTATTACGTTATCATAGATGGGGTGTTTTGGCTGAACCACCTGTCATTTTAATATTTTATGCTATAGAAGGATGGATTTGGATGTTGTATGATATTAGTTTTAAATGTTTGAGAAGGACCATGCAAAGAAATAGCACTAGATTATCAAATTAAGATATTCCATCGTTAATATAGAATCTCTTATTTGTGGTTGCCAACTATTTTTTGATAAGCTTATGATTTTCAGTTTAGAGATGGTTGCAAGTTATAACAAATCGATTGTGAATCGTTTTACAAACCGTATGGAATAAACCGAAATCGAAACCGTTTAAAATCATGAAATCGACACCATTTAGAAACCGTGGAAACCGAAGCCGTTTACTGAACGGTCACAGTTTCAGAAAGTGGAACCATTTAGTAAATGGTGCGGTTATGGTTTTAGTCAAATAAATGTGAACCAAACCGATCCGCACAGTTTAAACCGAAACCGAACCAATTAACACCCTTAGGTTTTTTGCACACAACAACCTACCAATTGCACTAGACAGTTGTTAACACGAGCCTGTATCGCTTCCGTCCAATGTCTTATTGGCCTTCTCAGTGGTTGGATAGGATCCGGACATCCCTTTTCTATGATGTGGGGTCCATTCCTCATAGAAAAACTGGTCAGGAACACTATTAGTTAAAACGCGTGTTCCCGCATGTTATTATACAATACGGAAAAAAAACAGAAACGGCAAAAGAATCCGTTTTAAACGCGTTTTAAACGGTCGTTTTAAATGCGTATCCGTTTTTTAAGGGTAAAATAGGAATTTTATTAAAAATTTAATTAATTAATAAAAAAAATTAATTAATATAAAAAAAAAAAAAACTATTGGTAAAAGTGAAGAGTGAAGACAATATGGTACTTGGTTTTTGGTTTTTAACTTCCATACTATTTATAGGAAAAAAATCTCATCTTCTTATAGCGCAATGAGTAAAGAGAAGCTAAAGCTAGCAACATCTCATTTTCTTGTAGCCCATTGGGCTATTTTATCTTGGGACTCTTAGAGCTTTTGAAATATTAGATGCATGTATACAGGTAATAATCTCTCAAATTGCATGAGTATACTACCGTTTTTTTAAAAACTACATGTTTAATGCTCGTACCATTCGTTTTCGTCCATTTACCATTCCTCTTTTTTTTATCGTATCGTTCATCGTTTTTATCTGTTTAAAACCTGTACCATACGTTTCTGTTTTTTTGCCGTTCCGTTTTAAGTAACAATGGTCAAGAATCGACAGTCCTACACGAGATTGCACCATGGGATCAGTTCTCCGAACCCCGCCAACTCAGGGAGGCATCATCTGTCTCTATCTAAACTGTTTTGGAGGTTCTTCCTTAATATAAGTTCATTTTCTAAGGACAAAAACTATCTGAGGCAAGTCTGATCTGGCAGCGTCATCGTCCTGGCTTCCACGATGATTCTCAGTTACAAATTCATGAATTTTGCTCATGATTCGTACCTTTTTTTCTCCCGTGCCCAGATAAGACTTGGCCTTCGGCTTGGCCACCCCACAGAGAGAGAGAGAGAGATTGTGCGTTGAAATACTGAAGATACGGTTCCAAGTTCTCACCTTCAAAACTGATCCAAAAAAACTGTAAGCCCCTCTTAACAGTCCATCAGTCCCTATCCAATTTGTCTATCATATGACGTTTCTATTTTTTTAGTTTCTCCCATCACATTTACTTTGTATTTAGTCCATTTCTTCTGTTCACTCACTCACAGTCACGAGAACCCAACTGGTTTCCTCTCATGCAATCCCCTGCTTAAGCAAAGGAACCCAAGGTAGTATTCCTCTCTCTATAGTTCTGCATCTGTTTGTGATTTTTCCCATGTGGGTGTCGTCAAAAATTGTATTGGGGATGAATGCTTGAGATTGTCTCTGCTCCAAAGACATGGGCTTGATTAGATTTCAATTGTCGATGGCTTGACCTGCTCTTTGATGTTTTTGCATGTAGAGTTTATCTGAATTTGATCTCAGTTGCTTTTCGCAAGTGGGTCTTTAAAATTTTTCTCTCAAAATTTATTGATTCTTCTATATTGGCTGATGAATGGGAGCATATTTGAGTCTTAATGATACTTTTCCTTTTTCTTGGGAGTCTTATGATGGCTTCTAGCACAACCGTATTTCAGGCTCTCTGTTTTCATAATCCTCTCGAGTATTTTCTATCTGATTTTTCTAATGGGCATCCGCAGAATTTTGATCTAGATTAGTGTTTTGGTTTTCTGTCTTTTCTAGTGAGCTCTGGCATTAGACAATCATTGAACCTTCACTGTTTTTCTTGATCCCCTGCTGGAGAATGACTAGATTTAAATGTCATCTTATGGGCTTTATTTGACTTGGGTCTCATGTTTTTTATATCTTTTTCATATGAATCTTGTCAGAATCGGATGTTAATACGAGGTCATATGCTGTTCTCTAAATGTTTCCCGTGGTTTGAATACTCTATTTAGTTTTGGGATTATGTATTGCTACTAATTTCTTGGGGGTCTAAGACTTTAATATGAGATTATATTTCTATTCTCTTGGCATGGGCTTGATATTGCTATTTCTTCCATTCTTTGTATGTGTTATCAGTTAGTGTCTTGAAACAGATATTTGTTTCTGTTTCCGTTCTTTGAAGTCAAAATGAATTTTATCTGGGACTGTTGATCAGGTTTTAGATTTTCGAACTTGTAGGTTTTGGCAGAATCTGTCACAGGATAATATTCTGTTTTTGGTTTATCATGTTTGCGGGCACAATATGATCTGAATTTTTTTGCATCTGCTATTGAATTTAGATATTAAGGAAAGCATAAATTGTTGACCGTAAAGATGGAGATAACCAATGTTTCCGAGTATGAGGCCATTGCAAAGGCGAAGTTGCCAAAGATGGTTTATGACTACTACTCATCAGGTGCAGAGGACCAGTGGACTCTTCGGGAGAACAGAAATGCATTCTCCAGGATTCTGTAAGTTCTCCAAGAACTTGATGATTGTTTTTGTACCTACATATTATTGGTTACTGTCTTATTTTATCTTTTTATAATGGATGTTTATTGCTTCTGGAAGTTCATTTTGTTCGTGGTTTGCCTTTTCTTTTCTGATGATTCGTGTTCTTGTTTGTAAACAGATCTGCTTTCTTCTTTCTTCTTTCTTCTTAGTATCTGCTCTTTTTAACAACAATGATTTCTTGAGCTGATGTGCTCCTTTTTAATTGTTCCTTTTATTGAAAAATAGGTTTCGACCTCGTATTCTTATTGATGTGAGCAAGATAGACCTGACCACTACTGTCTTGGGCTTCAAAATATCAATGCCCATTATGATTGCTCCAACTGCCATGCAAAAAATGGCACATCCTGAAGGTACTGCCCTGTTTCCTTAAGCTTGTGCTCTAATCAAGTTTGGGCAAAGGAGGAATTATTTATAGTTAATGAAACATGAAGAATACCTATTTCCATTTCACTTGAACCTAGGTCTGTTACTTGACTGAATCATTGTTTTAATTTATTTTATTTTATTTGTTTATGTGGAATTATCCATCCAGTCAACTGGATCTTGGTTTGCTTGGGATAGTGCCTGGGGGCCTTACTTGGTTTTGTAATTGGAGCTGTTTTCAAGACGTGCTCAGCTTAAGTTGACTTGAAACTCGTTTGAGTACTAGAAATATGGTGTTTCCACTGTTAGATTGATATGCTGAGTTTGTGATTGAATTTCTAAAATTTTTGAGAATGTGAGGATTTCTTTTCTCTTTCCTGGTTTTGAAGAAATTCACTCAAATGCAATCTAACCTAAATTTAGTGCCATGTTGATTATGAAAGTTATCTATTATAAATTTGGATGAAGGTAAATGATTCATCAATGCATTTGCTGAATATAATTTGTTGAAAACCAGATAAACGAATTTGAGTAGGCAAATGCATTGTGAATCTAAATCACTATCATAAACACTATTTCCCTCCAACCCCCCCCCCCAGCAAAAATAAAAACATTGTAAATGAAATGCACTGTTAGATTCTAAAATTGGATTAGATTGACACTTTGACCACTCATTAAAAATATTCTGAGTGCTTCCTTGACTTCTTGAACTTTGGAAGTACATTATACATTTTCTCTATACTTTTTTGACTTGTTGACTCCATTACTTTGCCAAGCCTTAACCTAATTGATTAGATATGAACAAAAGGAGGTATAAGAATAATTGATTGAGTTTTGAACCCTAGGAAAGAAGAAAAACATGAATTATGTGACTGAACCAAAGGTTTTCTCATGCAGGAGAGTATGCAACAGCAAGAGCAGCATCAACAGCTGGCACAATTATGGTTTGCTTATGATCTTTTCTTGCCTTTTTTTTCTTGAAGATTATTTTGTTATTTAAGCTCGTTCACAGTTTCCACTGCCATGGATACTGCTGCAAACATGTTTCTACTGTATTGATGATTGAATTTAAAATTACCTTCTGCATACTGTAGGTAGATAAAATCAGGGGTTTTGGAATCTTCCTAATGAAGCTGCTCCTGTACCTCAATATGTTGGCATGTTCATGTTCATTTATCTCTCACTGATGGTGCTGATTTTCGTACCATGTATATGTAGCATGATATGCACAATTATGAATTATCAGCACACCGACCATTATGCATAAAAATAATGCTCTATTTGTACTATATTGCCATGCTTCTTTCCTGAAATACTCACCTGACCTCAATGCTCTGAGATTTTGATGTGTTAGAAATGCAAAAGTCCTGAACATTTTTAAAGTGATTCCTTTATGATGTATAACTTCTATGAATACTCACATTTGATTTATTTACGAATGATCCATCCAGACATTATCCTCATGGGCTACCTCAAGTGTTGACGAGGTTGCTTCTACAGGGCCTGGAATTCGCTTTTTCCAGCTTTATGTAAGCTTCATTACTTTTATTAATGATCTGTGTTGGATGCTTTTCTTGTTGATTGAATTACTTTGGTGCATATATTTTTTGTAAATGAGTCTTGATCAAGTACTTTTCTGCGTATTGTTCAGGTATACAAAGACAGGAATGTAGTTTCACAACTTGTAAGAAGAGCTGAAAGGGCTGGTTTTAAGGCCATTGCCCTCACTGTTGATACTCCAAGACTGGGTCGGAGGGAATCTGATATAAAAAACAGGTACACATAAAATATGCTAGACAAAAATAACTTGAAAGATTAGGTTGAGCAGTGTTGACACTGCACCAGCCTATGAGAGTTGGTTTTTGTGGTCTTAAACCAAACATGTGAAAAAAATTTCCCTGTTTCTTTATATGTGCATTAGTCACTTTTACCAATGCCCAGGAATCAGGTCTCTTTTCTATGTGTTGTCCTGCAGGTTCTCTTTACCACCATTCTTGACATTGAAGAATTTTGAGGGATTGGACCTTGGCAAGATGGATAAGGTGCGTTTTTGGATAGTTTAAGGAATTTTTACCTGGATTGATGATTTCCCCTCGCTATTATGGTGTCATCCATGATCTGTTTGTGGGGTCATGCAGACAGATGACTCTGGACTTGCTTCATACGTTGCTGGTCAAGTTGATCAATCTTTGAGCTGGAAGGTATATGTGGTGGAAGTGGATGGTTAAAGATCTTAATTGAAGGGGGTGGGGGTGTGTGGGAGAATTTCATTATTTATTTACCAAATTTGACATTTTAGTCTGGTTCATAAGTTTTCCGATTTGGAAGAACCTTCTGAAATTTCTGTTTGCCATTTCACCAGGATGTGAAGTGGCTTCAGACAATCACTTCGTTACCAATTTTAGTGAAAGGTGTACTAACTGCAGAGGATAGTAAGTAACAGAACTTTTAACTTATTCTCACCATTTTCTGATTGCAGTCAATGACTCCTTGAAATTATAACCTAGATAACCCTCTTTATCTGCTGTTCTTGCAGCGATTTTAGCCATACAAAATGGAGCAGCAGGTATCATTGTGTCCAATCATGGAGCACGTCAACTTGATTATTCCCCTGCCACTATCATGGCTCTGGAGGAGGTGCATTTTCTTTCTTTAACAGATTTGGTGTAGTTTAATTACTAGGAAATATATATGCTCCCGCTCCCCCTAAATACTCATAGGAAACAACTACATAGATTTGTATTTACTTGAGATTGTTTTTTAAAATTTAGGTTGTTAAAGCTGCACAAGGCCGAGTTCCTGTTTTCCTGGATGGTGGGGTCCGGCGTGGGACAGATGTCTTCAAAGCATTGGCGCTTGGAGCCTCTGGAATATTTGTAAGTAGATCAGTTCTACATGAATAAGGTGGCACAGGCCTTGGTAATTACTCTTTTTCCTTGGAAATGTCACCCACCTGACCCTGCTTTCAATCTCAGATTGGAAGGCCTGTTGTCTTCGCTTTGGCTGCTGATGGTGAGGCTGGTGTAAGAAAGGTACTCCAAATGCTTCGCGATGAGTTTGAGCTTACTATGGCATTAAGCGGATGCCGTTCACTCCAGGAGATCACTCGTAACCATATTGTTACGGAAAGGGACCAACCTCGTCCTTTCCCTACCCCAAGGTTATAAAGATGCCTTGAATATCACCGATGGGCCAACATATAAGTGTGAGGTTCCATTTACATCATCAAGAGCCTGCCTGTTGTTGGAAGAGCTAATTTCAGATTCAATGGATTTGAGATAATTTGAAGAATATAAGTTAGTTATGATGGATGCTACTTCCTCAAGTGGCTATCCTAGCATTCCCTGTATATTCATTTTTTTTTCAACCCAGGATATTTTTCTAAATAATAATAGAATATATCTGCGAGGCTATCTCGAAGGACTTTGTTATAAATCTGAAACTTTTTAGGAACATGGGGTGACATCAAATAACAACATGATTTCCTAAACCTGAATGCGGCTTTATGTACTTTTGTTCCCTTATCCAATCTAGCCTCCAGCACTTGCTCCACCATGAGAATATGCATAGAGAATTTATGTGGCAACTCTAAACTTCTCTCTGCACAACCTATTTTCAAGATTTTAAATTTATAGATAGCAAGGACCCCAAAACTATTTGTACTTCTTCAATTCCATTATTATATGATTTTGCTTTCTTTCATTTTGAGAATGGTTAGTTCCTTATTATTTCAGTTCTGTCTTATCTTTCCTAGAAACCATTGCCATTGCCAAATATCTGCCAATGCTTCTGCAACTAGCATTTCTTGGAGACATTTTCATTCTTTACTCCTTCCTTTTCCTCTTAATCAAAACTTTTATGGATTCTTAGTTCTACAGTTGGCAATGCTGAACTGCATGTAATGATCCCAAGTTTTCCACCTCAAGTCCAGCTTGAATGTCTCAAACATGGTAGTCTTGGGAGATTCCATGTGTTCCTATTATCATAAGGCTTCTCATGAACGGATAGCTGGGTCCTCTCAGTCATCGGATGCCTCTCTGGGAAGCTCAGCCGCTGGAGAGGATCCCGACGCGTTTCTTATTACCATCAACAACTCCAAGACGTTCGACTGAAAGAATTAACTTGTATAAGGATCTATTCCATGATTTTCTCTTTTAAGCATAATATTGTGGTCGCCATGGCTCAGTTGAGGCGGCCGCCAATCACCTCTTAGAACCATCAGTGGTTCGACGAGGGATTTTTTTTTATTGGTAAAAGGTTGGATGAGGAGTAGATGTATTGAAGGAGCAGTTGAGAACGTAGGCTCGAATGTAATTGGTTAAATTCATGAGTTCCTATATGTAAAATACCAAAAAACTACTGCCTATCACTGCTGTGAGCTTTGTGCATAAAAAAGCCACGCTCATTAGGATGTCTCGAGTTTGAGCCTCTTGGCTGCTATCAACTTCCCCTCCCCTACCTATCCAAAAAAAAATACCGAAAAACAACCAAAAACTTGGGAGCTTATTAAAGGGTTTTTCTTATAAATTTGCAAGGTTCCTATACCACCCATCCCATCCCTCTTTAAACACGATGGTGGTTCTATTGGGATTTGGTTCCTTTTTAATTAATTGGACACCCGGTTAGTGATCCAAGGACTGGGAGGACCTGGGACACACATCCCAATATGTGGATTCCTAGGTCATTTCAGCCCTTTAATCACTAATTGGACACTCAATTAACTGGAGAGGAATTCTTTTTCCAATGCACCCCGTTCCGTGCTGCAAAGGATCTGGGACCAGGGAGATGGGAAGAGTTCCAAAAAAGTATTTGAATTACGTTGTTATCCCTTTAAAAGCAATCCAATTCAGTTGATGCTATAATATTAAAATAGTTTGAAAATACTTTTTTACCCTTGAAGTTGGGAGTTTTTAGACAGGTTCAAAAAAAAGTGGTTATAGATTCTAAAATGCACCTATAGAGGTGTCATTTAGACAGTCCTTTACCTCTTTCTTTTCCATACCTTCATCGATTAGCAAGACCATTGACTGTCTATACAAGGATGGATAAAAGTAGGGATGCAAACAGATAGTCGAAAATTCAAATTTTGTTCGCATCTGTATCTGTTAAGGGCATTCATATTTGTATCCGATCGAAGGGTATGGATCCAAATTCAAATTATCCAGAAAAATAATTAGGGAAAATTACGTGATTACCCACTATTGTGTTTGCTTTTACAAAAATATCCACATTGTGTTTCATTCAACAAATTTACACATAACGAGTTTAGGTATTACAAAAATACCCAAAACAGTGCTTGCAATAAGCTTTCCATCGTATGCCTACAAGTTAGGCATGCAATCGGTTATAAAATTTCCGATTTCCTTCTAGATCTCTCCCTCCAATCAGTTCTAAAACGTCCGATGTCCATCTTCACACCACACCAGTGAGCATAGCAGAGTTTGCACAATGGATTTCCAGAAGAGAGAAAAGGGCTTTGCTGAATAACTCTGCATATACCATCATCTCCTCTAGTAGTAACGTCACAAAACCCTAACATGACGAAGCTTCAGAGCGAATCCATACCCAAGCTCTAAGAGTGCAGAGGTTCCTAGAGATGAAGCGCTTATTGAAGAACCGGTTGATCGGCATCTAAGTTGAGAAAGAGAAATGTGGCAAAGGTAAAGGGTAAGGTAGAGAGAGAGAGAGAGAGGGAGCACAAACCATCGCTATTCATCACCATATTGATCTCTGACATTGTAGCCAAAGCTGCATAATCAGCACTGGATGCTCCGGTGCCTATTGCTTAGGACTCGGTAATTGCCATGGCTTTTCGATTTTGGTTGGAGAGACTTAGGGTGGCAATTAGGTATGGAGTGGAAGTTCAGTGTGATTTTCAAACAGAAGTATAATGGACGCGAAGAGAGGAAGATTCTCTAGTCGGTTGCAGAGTGAAAGTTTGATATTAACAATAACTCCACCCTAGCATCCGCGATGCTCTCTCTCTCTCTCTCTCTCTCTCCAAGTCAAATTTTCCCTCTTTTCTCTTTGACAGAGGAAAGATCAGAAGAAAAATATAACTAAGAACAAGCAAGAAAAAAGAATTGTGGATTTGAGTTTTTATAATTCCATAATAAAAAGGCTCTGTATTCGGGTTATTGGGTTTAATCTCTTTGATTTCTTTCTCCCTGATAAAAGACTAGAAAGGTTCCATCTTGCATTTCTTGGTTTCTATTCTTGTTACTCTGAACTTTTAAGGGTTAAGTTCTAGAACATCCCTTTGAATCTCCCTCATTGCTCCACTTTATCTCACCATTTTCATTTTTGAATTGTTCCAAACCATCCTCTACAACTCATCCTATTTTATGCTCGCCAAACTACGTTTTCCAGTAGCATTGATTGATGTTTGAATTCCGAATAGGGTCTTCTTCATCAGATTGAAGACCTACTTTTTCATTGCAGCGTATCTATTGATTAAGCGGCCTCTGCTATTCTCTAACTTTCAACAAGACAATACCCTTCCTCCATTGGCTCTGTGAAGAGATACGCTTTTTCCATTGCTACAAATGTTGGTTTCCCTTCGATTGAACCCCATTTGCTTTCTCCGATGTTCTATTCACACCAACTACGGGTCATTTCGGGTGTTGCATATATATATATATATATATATATAGAGAGAGAGAGAGAGAGAGAGAGAGAGAGAGAGAGAGAGAGAGAGAGAGAAGTATTGAATGGTGATGCCCTTCGGATTTGGCGTTCATCATTTTGATTCCGGTTCATCGGAGGAAGGTGTGAAGTGATGAAGGAGAGAGGAATGTAGGAGGTGAATTGAGTTTGTTAGGGGAAAAATATCCAATTCGTTGGCATACAAAAGGATAACGAAAGCACTGTTTTGGGTATAAATCCGTTAAACAAAACATAATGTGGGTATTTATGTAAGGACAAATCCAATAGTGGGTAATCATGTAATTTTCCCAAATAATTAGCTAGTCCATCAGATAATCATTAATGATTTTGAGAGTTCTTAAAGTTTATACAGGTTCTAGAGTATGAGGAAAAGATCTAAGACAACTTAGAAAGATGGATTGAAAGCAAATTGTGTTCATTAGGGGAGGAAGGTCTAGATTACACAAGTTAGAGATGTAAACGAATAGTTGAAAATCTGAATTTGATTCACATTTATATTTTTTTGACACATCTGTAATATCCAGATCTAATCACATGCGAACCACCATATCCGATTTGTATTCAATCTGTTTACATCCCTAGATGTAAGCAATTCCAATTTATGTAGAGTCATTTATGCCCAATCCTAAGGCTGAGATTAACAAATTTTTTATTAAATGAAAATGGGCTTAGGATGTTCACAAGCAGTACATGTACAACATCTTGAATCTAAAGACGTTATTACATACTGAAATATTGAAAGAAATTGATTTGAATTGAAACTTTGCAAACTGATTTTGATTTTCAAAGAAGATGCACCACAAAAATGAAAAAATAATAATAATAACAATAATTATTGACAAAATTAGGTAAAAAAGTATAATAAATGGTCAAGAAAAATGATCTCGTTTTTTCTAATTGTGAACCCACACAGCATGATCCTCAGAAAGGATGCATGGTATATTGGAGTAGTCAGTTGCGAAGAAAATTTGCATGAAAAGACCTATACAAGGAGCCAAAAGATAGAGTAATGGAGATGATCAAAGAGGACTCCCTGATGGCTAAGATAGATTTCAAGTAAATAACAAAATGAGTTTGGGAATGAAAGAGTTATAGACATAAGAGTGTGAACTGTGAAGTATTGACCTGCATTTCTTGAGTATTGTTCCCCTATTTATTGAGTGGTGAGGACCAAACCTTGGAGCTATTAGCGGGGTGATCCACTCTCTTCTTGCAACTGTCGTCATGAGTGTACCTATTCCATAACTGTCGTCTACTAATTTATAGCAAACCTCATGTTCATTAATAGTATTAAACACCCTACCTTCTCGTTGGTGGACTTACCTGTGTAAACTACACATTTGCCCAAATTTCAAAGTGTTGTTCTGGAGAACGTTTTTATATGGAATTCTGATAAGGGATACCCTTGGAAAATGGATGAAAATTGACAAATCTTGCATTCTATGTAGCCATGATTCTAAACCTATTTACCATCTTTTTATTTCCTGTGCTTTTGCAAAACAGGTTTGGGCTGCTAGCCCTATTGAACTACGTCCTCATTGCATTGATGCCAACTCTTTCCACTTAGTGGTCAAACACCTTTTTTGCCACTTATATTTAAATTTGTCCGAGCTTAAATGGTGTTTTCGTGTATTTTCTTTTTTAACCATTTACTTCTTTTGGGATCATAGAAATATCATTTTAGCCAAAAAAATTGCTTCCAATCCAGTTACTGCTCTCCATACTGCTAATCAATTGATATCTTGTTTAAAAATTTCACCTTCTTTTGATATTGATAATAATGTCTTTTCTAATATAGATGATCCAGAGTGTTAGTTAGGAAGGTGTCTAGATCCTCCTTTTCTACCAAAAAAAAAAAAAAAAAGATCCTCATTTTTGAACTACCCTCTTTTGATTTGTGCTGATACTACTGACAATTCAAATTGCAACCAAAATCAGGATGGGTTGGGTTTTTGATGTTATTATTCAGGGGGAAATTTAAGTTATAAAGACATGCTATGCAAATTCTAGGAAGCAAGTTTAAGTTCATGCAGTTGGACTTCTTATTGGACCATGATATGCCAGTGACAAGAACTAGAATATAATTGAAGTTTGGCTTTGTTCTCAAGACATACTTCAACTTATTTCAATTCCAATCAATGGAGTGGCCTTGGCAATCTTTCTCAACTTTTTAGGAAATCCATTCGAAATTTAGTATTGTTTCATTTTTGTATAAATGTCCTAATCTAAATCCTATAATGCAACTGATAACTGATATTGCTAGAAGCACAAGTCGATCTAACACACATACTGAGATTGGTTTAACCTTAAACTATATTTAGCTAATGGTTAAGAATAAAAAAAAATAATATAATACTAATGGAGATAGTAGTATGGTGGAGAGAAATGATTTTTAATAATAGGAAAAATGTTCGTACTGTATCACCGATACGGTATCAGTGACTAGCAATACGAATGCAAATTCATATTCGAACTTCAACTATCCCTGTACATTCACAGAATTCTCTCCCTATTTACCTTTCTTGGCATTAGATTTTTTTCCTTATTTGCCTTTTTTGCATTTTTGCTTATTGTTTCTTGTTCTTAATCTGTTTAAAATTTTAATTTTAAGTTTTTTATTTGAAAAAAGAAGTTTTATTAGTCAAACCAGTTGGATCCGATTTCCTAGCTAAAAACCTGGAAAAGAAAAGGAAAAATTACTTGATTACCCACTTATAGGTTTCCCTCTACAAAATTACTCACCAAAAGTTTCAGTTAACAAAAATACCCAAAATTAGGTTTTTCTCTACAAAATTACCCACTTAAAGTTTAAATTAACAAAAATACTCAAAATTGAGTTTGGGTTTACAAAACGATCCACATAAAGTTTCAGTAATAAAAAAATACATTATTATATGTGGAAGATGAAGACTCACTATTTTGAGTAGTTTTGTAAACCCAAACAGGATTTTGGATATTTTTGTTAACTGAAACTTTGAATGGGTAGTTTTGTAAATTCAAATTCAATTTTAGATATTTTTATTAACCAAAACTTTTTATGAATAATTTTATAAAAAAAAATTCAAAAGTGAATAATCATGTAATTTTCCCAAGTAAAATCCAAAGTCCAGTTCTTTGATAGAAACCACCCATTTGTTGACATGAGACTGCACATTTGCACCATGGGATCAGTTCTTTGAACCCCGCCAACTCTGGGAGGCATCAGGGAACAAAATAAATAAGGCAAGGCTGGTCTGGCAGCTTTATCATCCTGACTTCCACGACTATTCTCAGTAATAAATTGAAGAATCTTGCTTTTGATTCCTACAGAGAGAGAGAGAGAGAGAGAGAGAGAGAGAGAGAGAGAGAGAGAGAGAGGCCGCGTGATTGTGTATTGAAATGCTGATGATCCAAAAAAACTGTAAATCCCTGTGTACAGTCCCTATCCCATTTGTCTTCATATGCCATTTCTATTTTTTTAATTCCCAACACCTCTTTATTATTGATTTATTTCTCCCACCACATTTACTTGTACTTAGTGCATTTCCTCTGTTCATTCACTCACAGTCACGAGAGTACTGTTTGTCTACAACCCAACTTGGTTCTCTCATGCAATCCCCTGCTTAGGCAAAGTAACCCAAGGTAATATTCCTCTCTCTATAGCTTTGCATCTGTTTGTGATTTTTCCCCTGTGGGTGTTGTCAACAATTGGCTTGGGGTTGAGTGCTTGAGATTGTTTCTTCTCCAAAGACATGGGCTTGATTAGATTTCAATTGTCGATTGCTTGACCTTCTCTTTGATGTTTTCGCATTTAGAGTTTATCTGAATTTGATCTCAGTTACTTTTCGCAAGTTGGTCTTTAAGATTTTGTTCTAATATTGGGCATCTGCAGAATTTTGATATAGAGTAGTGTTTTGGTTTTCTCGTCTTACCTAGTGAGCTTTGGCATATTAGATAAGTAGTTGAACCTTCACTGTTTTTCTTGACATTAGGATAACTCCACTCCAAATCAAGGATTACTTATCCCCTACTGGAGAATGACTAGATTTAAATTTAAATTTAAATTTGGGTATCCGTTTGTCATCTTATGGGCTTTAATTGACTTGGGTCTCATTTATTTTGTAACTTCTTCATATGAATCTTGTCAGAATCGGATTTTAATCTGAGGTCGTATGCTGTTCTCTAAATGTTTCCTTTGGTTTTGAACACTCTATTTAGTTTTGGGATTATGTATTGCTTCTAATTTTTTGGGGTCTTAGACTTTAATCTGATATTATATTTCTATTTTCTTGGCATGGGCTTGATAAAGCTATTGGTTCCATTCTTTATATGTTGTTCTCAGTAAGTATCATAAAACAGATCAATATTTCTGTTTCCACTCTTTGGAGTTAATAAGAATTTTATCTGGGACTGTTGATCAGAGTGTAGATTTTTCGAACTTGCAGGTTTTGGCAGAATCTGTCACTGGATAATATTCTGTTTTTGGTTTATCATGTCTGAATTTATTTGCTTCAGCTATTGAATTTAGATATTGAGGAAATCATTTGTCAACCGTAAATATGGAGATAACCAATGTTTCTGAGTATGAGGCCATTGCAAAGGAGAAGTTGCCAAAGATGGTTTATGACTACTACGCATCAGGTGCAGAGGACGAGTGGACTCTTCGGGAGAACAGAAATGCATTCTCCAGGATTCTGTAAGTTCTTCGAGTTCTCCAAGAACTTGACTATTGCTATTGTACCTACATATTATTGGGTACAGTCTTATTTTATCTTTTTTTAATGGATGTTTATTGCTTCTAGAAGTTCATTTTGTTCGTGGTTTGCCTTTGTTGGCAAAAAGGATGAGGATAATTTCTTTCCATGTTTTCTTTTCTGATGATTCACATGCTTGTTTGTAAACATTTCTGCTTTCTTCTTTCTTCTTAGTATCTGCTCTTTCTAACAATGATTTCTTGAGCTGATGTGCTCCTTTTTAATTGTTCCTTTTATTGAAAAATAGGTTTCGACCTCGTATTCTTATTGATGTGAGCAAGATAGACCTGACCACTACTGTCTTGGGCTTCAAAATATCAATGCCCATTATGATTGCTCCAACTGCCATGCAAAAAATGGCACATCCTGCAGGTACTGCCTGTTTCCTTAAGCTTGTGCTCTAATCAATTTTGGGCAAATTAAGAATTATTTATTGTTAATGAAACATGATGAATACATTTTTCCATTTCAGCTCAAATCTAGGTCTGTTACTTGACTGAATCATTGTTTTAATTTATTTTATTTTATTTGTTTATGTGGAATTATCCATCCAGTCAACTGGATCTTGGTTTGCTTGGGATAGTGCCTGGGGGCCTTACTTGGTTTTGTAATTGGAGCTGTTTTCAAGACGTGCTCAGCTTAAGTTGACTTGAAACTCGTTTGAGTACTAGAAATATGGTGTTTCCACTTTTAGATTGATATGCTGAGTTTGTGATTGAATTTCTAAAATTTTTGAGCATGTGAGGAGTTCCCTTTCCTGCTTTTGAAGAAGTTCACTCAAATGCTATCTAACCTAACTTTAATGCTATATTGTATTAAAAGTCTTCTATTATAAATTTGAATGGAAGTAATAAATTCATCAATGTATCTGGTATGTAGTTGGAAAACTCTAATTTTTAGAAAGACAAAATGAACAAATATGAGTTGTCAAATGCATTAGTGAATCTAAATCACTATCATAAACTCTCTCTCTCCCCCCACCCCCACCCCCCCCCAAAAAAAAAAAAAAAAAAAAAAAAACTCATTGGAAAGAAATGCACTGTTAGAATCTAAAATTGGATTTGATTGACTGTTTGAGCACTCATTAAAAATATTTTGAGTGCTTCCTTGACTTCTTGAACTCTGGAAGTGTATTATACATTTTCTCTAAAAATTTTGACTCGGTGACTCCATTACTTTGCCAAGCCTTAACCTAATTGACTAGATATGAACAGAAGGAGGTATTTGAATGACCGATTCAGTTTTGAACCCTAGGAAAGAAAAAAACATGAATTGTGTGACTGAGCCAAAGTTTTTCTCATGCAGGAGAGTATGCAACAGCAAGAGCAGCATCAGCAGCTGGCACAATTATGGTTTGACTTATGATCTTTTCATGCCTTTTTTTTTTTTTTTTATATTAATGTGTTGTGTTATTTAAGCTCATTCACAGTTTCCAATGCCATGGATCCCGCTGCCAACATGTTTCTACTGTACTGATGATGGCATTTAAAAATACCTTCTGCTTACCATGGGTAGATAATATTTAGGGTTTTGGAATCTTGAACTTCTTAATGTGGCTATATTGGCATGTTCATTTATCTCTCACTGATGGTGCTGATTTTGATACCATATTATCATGCTACATAAAATCAAGGGGTGCGCTTGGTCCAACGGTAATGTATGAATGTTGCGACCTGGTGCCAAGCGGTCGAAACAGTCTCTTGACATTCTCGGGGTAAGGCTACGTAGTTCCACCCCCCCCCCCCAAAGACCTCACACATGCGGGATCCTCGTGCACCAGGTATGCCCTTTTTGTATATGTAGCATGATAATATGTACACTACTCAGCACACCAACCATTATCCATAAAAATCATGCTCTCTTTCTATTATATTGCCGTGCTTCTTTCCTGAAATACTCACCTGATCTCAATGTTCTGAGATTTTGATTTGTTAGAAATGCAAAAGTCCTGAAAACATTTTTAAAGTTATTCCTTTCTGATGTATAACTTCTATGAGTACTCTGTCACATTTGATCTATTTATGAATTGTCCATCCAGACATTATCCTCGTGGGCTACTTCAAGTGTTGAAGAGGTTGCTTCTACAGGGCCTGGAATTCGCTTTTTCCAGCTTTATGTAAGCTTCATTATTTTATTTAATGATCTGTTGTTGGATACTTTTCTTGTTGATTGAATTACTCTGATGCATATCCTTTTTTGGTAAATGAAGTCTTGATTAAGTACTCTGCTTATTGTTCAGGTAACCAGAGACAGGAATGTAGTTTCACAACTTGTGAGAAGAGCTGAAAGGGCTGGTTTTAAGGCAATTGCCCTCACTGTTGATACTCCAAGACTGGGTCGCAGGGAAGCTGATATCAAAAACAGGTACACCTGAAACATTCTAAACAAAAATAACTTGAAAGATTAGGTTGAGAAGTGTTGCGACTGCACCAGCCTATGAGAGTTGATTTTTGAGTTCTTAAACTAAATATGTGAAAAAATTTTCCCAGTTACTTTACAAATTCCCCAGAATCAGGTCTCTTTTTATGTGCTGTCCTGCAGATTCGCTTTACCACCATTCTTGACATTGAAGAATTTGGAGGGGTTGGACCTTGGCAAAGTGGAGAAGGTGGGTTTTTCAATAGTTTCAGGATTTTTTTTTTTTTTTTTTTTTTTTAACCTGGATTGATGATTTCTCCTCCCTATTATGATGCCATCCATGTTCTATTTGTGGGGTCATGCAGACAGATGGCTCTGGACTTGCTACGTACGTTGCTGAGCAAATGGATCGATCTTTAAGCTGGAAGGTATGTCTGGTGGAAGAAAATGGTTAAGGTTCTTAATTGAAGAAGGGGGAAGGGGGGGGGGGAGATTTCATTACTTATTACCAAATTTGACATTGTAGTATGGTTCATAAGATTCCGACTTGGGATAACCTTCTGAAACTTCTGTTTGGGATTTCACCAGGATGTGAAGTGGCTTCAGACAATCACTTCATTACCAATTCTAGTGAAAGGTGTACTAACTGCAGAGGATGGTAAGTAACAGAACTTTTGACTTATTCTCACCATTTCTGATCGCAGTCAATGACTCCTAGAAATTATCACCTAGATAACCCTCTTAATCTGATGATCATGCAGCGAGGTTAGCCATACAAAACGGAGTAGCAGGTATCATTGTGTCCAATCATGGAGCTCGCCAACTTGATTATGTCCCTTCCACTATCATGGCTTTGGAGGAGGTGCATTTATTTTCTTTAACAAATTTGGTGTGGTTTAATTACCAGGAAATATGTATGCTTCCCCTCCTCCTAATCCTATTAGGAAACAACTACATAGATTTGTATTTACTTGAGATTGTTTCTTAACATTTAGGTTGTTAAAGCTACACAAGGGCAAGTTCCTGTTTTCCTGGATGGTGGGGTCCGGCGTGGGACAGATGTCTTCAAAGCATTGGCACTTGGAGCCTCTGGAATATTTGTAAGTAGATCAATTCCACATGGATAAGGTGGCGCAGATCTTGGTATTTACTCTTTTCCCCATGAAATGCCACCCACCCATCTAACCCTGTTTTCAATCTCAGATTGGAAGGCCTGTTGTCTTCTCTTTGGCTGCTGATGGTGAAGCTGGTGTAAGAAAGGTACTCCAGATGCTTTGCGATGAGTTTGAGCTTACTATGGCATTAAGCGGATGCCGTTCACTCCAGGAGATCACTCGTAACCACATTGTTACGGAATGGGACCAACGTCGTTCATTCCCTACCCCAAGATTATAAAAATGCCTTGAATATCACCGATTGGCCAACATATCATCCAGTGAGTGTGAGTTTCCATGTACATGATCAAGAGCCTGCCTGTTGTTGGAAGTGCTAATTTCAGATTCAGTGGATTTTAAATAATTTGAAGAATTTAAGCTTTTTTAGTTATGATGAATGGTTCTTCCTCAAGTGACTATCCTAGGCTTCCCTGTGTATTTTTTTTTTTTTTTTTTACCCAGAATATGTTTTTAAAAATTAAAAGATATATCTGTGAGGCTTTCTCGAAGGATATTGTTATAGATCTGTAACTTTTTAGGAACATGGGTTGACATCAAATGCAACATGATTTCCTAGACTTGAATGCAACTTCATGTACTTTTGTTCGCTTACTTGTCAACTCCGACCTCCAGCACCCGCCCGAATTTATGTGCAATTCCAAATTTCTCTCCACACAACCTAATTTCAAGGTTTAGTATATATAGATGGAAAGGCCTGCAAAACTAGTTGTACGTCTTCAATTCTATTATTGTATGACGATGTTTTTTTTCAAATTGAGAATGGTTAGTCTCCTTATTTCAGTTCTGTCTTATCTTTTCTAAAAACCATTACCATAGCTGAATTACTGCCAATGCTTATGTAACTAGCATTACTTGGAGAAAATTTTCATTCTTTACTCCTTCCTTTCTTTTTAATCAGAACTTTGGTGTATTCTTAGTTTTACGGAATGTTCTAATTGTTAGAATTACATACGAATTCAAAACCCTAGTTGAAGAAATCACACAGAAAAACAAGAACACGAATCTAATAAAATTATAGAAGATAGATTTGTACCTTTCACCTAGTATGCTGAAGATGATTGACGTTTTTCTTTACAGTTTCCCTCTCTTGGCTATGAATCTTCTATAGCCCCTTAGACTTCCTTGGTTCTCTTACTTTAGTGGTAAAGTAGGGAAGAGTGAATAATGGATGTAAGGACCAATAAACTAGTATTTATAATATGGGTAATTTACAACGCCACCCCCTAGAGAATGTCACACTTATAAGAACAATCTCTCTGTTTCACCAAATTAGATTCAGACCCCCTATCGTCAGTCACTGTTAAGGAATATACCTATATGCTAATGTTAGTAATAATATTTTATTTTAAATACCAAATGCCCTTATTAAATATGAAGTACCTAAAATACCTTGTAATAAGTTCCTATTTCTTTCACCCAAATCTATAGATTTGGTCCTCATTCCAAGGACCCCATTCCACCAGCGATCGTTCAAAGCAGCGGCGATGGATGACGACTAGCAGGACCTCACGGCGACCAGACGAAACCCCTCTGTGCTTGAATTGTGAGGGTGGTCTGGAGGTGCCGTCGTCGAGGGTGGTCTGGGAGCAAGTGAGGATGGAGTAGCTGGCCAGGAAGTGTAGGATTCGGTCCAGCATCACTGAAGCATCTGGGTTTTGGGTGGGCACTTGGATCTCCAAAGGAGAGACATGTGCCCCAGCACTGGCCTCGGCGATGATCTCTAGAAGGTCGAGGTCGATGGCAGATTTTAGCACCATGGGCAACACCGAGAAGCTGGCCTATTGCATCGCATACAAACATGCTTCCTCCTCCTTTTGCTTTTCCTGGCTGGGCGGCCTCGTCTCCACCTGCTTCTCTACTGACCCCATGATGTTGTTGTCCTGGCTTTTTTGCAACTTGATTAATTGGAAATCGAAAAACTGAAAACACACCTCCGGTAGAGCAGCCGCTACATGATTCTTGAACTCTCTCCTATTCTCTTAACTTTTTTGGCTACAAGAGCATAGCAGAGCATTGGTGATGAGAGGCGACAAGATTAACCGTATTCTTCCTCGTATCGGAACAGGTGGAGACGACGATGAATTGACGATGAAACTCCAATCTTCATCTTTGGTAAAATCACATGTCGAAGCTCAATTGGAGAATGCAATAGCAGCAAAGATAGAGATAGAACCCAAAATGGATGAATTGCGTTGCCAACGAGAATTGCTTCATCGGAGAATTGAATTATTTAAAAAGGGGAAGCCATTGTTGCGGCCACCAAGAGCTCGTCATCAGTATTTGAATATGATCAGCTTAATTACAGTTATAGGGAGTTTACGGCAGAGGAGATCATATCGGCTACCGCTAATTTCTCAGAGTATATGAGGTTGAAAAAGAGATGTGATCAGACGAATTATTATAGAGGAAGGCTCAACCATATGGCATTTGCTATTGAACTGCACGCTTTTTTTTTTTTTTTGCCTTTTTGGTAGAATAGAACTGCACGCTTCGCTCACTTCTTTGTCGAAGGAAGATTTCCGAGCCAAGGTATAAATCCCCCCCCTTCTCTCTCTCTCTCTCTCTCTCTCCCTGAGCCTCTCTGCGCTTGATGTCTCGATGAAGGTGAGAATAGGTTGGGGTGAAGAGAAATTGGGTTAAAATGAGTTTTAGTGAAAAGAGTATAACGGTCATTTTACCTCTTGACTTAACAGTGATTGACGGTAGGGGTCTGAGTCTAATTTGGTGAAACTGAGGGGGCGTTCTTATAATTGTGGCATTCTCCAGGGGGTGGTGCTATAAATTACCCTTATAATATTGTCCTGCATTCAAAATCCTAAACCACAATGGGTTAGACCAGCATATCCCTAAACTTGAGAGTGGATCAAATCGGTTCATGCAACTTGACTTTCACCCATTTAATTAACCAGAATAATTAATTAAGCCCATAAATCTAACAATCTCTCAATTGGGCAACACTAATTATAAAGATGTATTTTAATTAGTGTGGCCATAGAATCTCATTACTTTAACCACTCTTACTATGATTCAGTTGAAAAACTACTCACATCGAACAACAGCAGAAGAGACACCTCAATATTGGCATTACAAACATAAGTAAATTTCTCAACATATATCTATGTTGGATATTAACATAGAAATATTGGCATATCCTCAAAAAACACTATTATCATTTCATGTTGGTCATTAACTATGATATTAACCTTTACTGTGGTAAATCGCCTTTGATCTGAGATTAATATCTAACTGTGGCTTTTTGCCTATAAACTGTGACAAACATTGCCTTGGGACTGTGGCAAATACTACCTTTTAAACTATGGCTAAATTTTCTATAATTATGGCAATTACTTCTTAAAAACATAATCAAATGAAACAGTAAAGCAATTAATAATGAAATAATCTTGCATAATTTAAATGCTAAAACATAATCATAATCCATCAAATTGTGCTCCAAAACATATAAGTCAAAGTTTCAATGATAAACAAATAGTCAACAGGGAATAAATACTCTTACTAACCCAGGATTTCAAACGACTCATTATAAAATGTTTGAACTTAAAAAAATCCTAACTACTTCAATGACATCAACGTCTACTCACTCTCAATTACTGAAGAGTAGTTCACCTCATCCTTTCTTGGCATTCTCCTACTTATCATCCCCATAATGTTTTTTCTTCTCTAACTATTTCTTGAAAATGAAACAATCCTTCACATGTCCTTTCTTGTGGCACCAGTAACACTTTACGTTGTTTGTTTTCTCTTCATCCTAAGTATTCTGAGATGTCTCAAACTCTTGAAAACCCTTAGTCTTATCCTATGACTTGAAATTTCCTTTCTTAGAAAAATTTGTTCTTTCTGTTTGGTCCACCAGAAGATCCCCTGTGGAATGTTGCATTTGTACTCTCAATCTTGTTATATTTCAAATTTTCCTTATTTTGGAGTACAAATGGAAATAAGTTCATTTAAGCTCAAATTTTCCTTCAATGTAATGCAGGTAGTCTGGATAACCTTATACTGACTAGGGAGGATATTCAATGCAACATGAACAACATATTCTTCATCAATTTGTATTCTAAGATCCTAAAGCTTAATATCATCAGCAGCTACATCCAAAATGTATTCCCTAACACTCTCATTTCCATCATACCTTGTATTTATCATCCTGGTCATCAGTGTGCTTGTCTCATCTTTCTTGTTAAGTTCAAACCTGGTCTTAATAGCACCCAATAATTCTTTGGTAGTATCTTTGATTTCTATGTTCCTACGCATAATTTTAGGAACTGTCTTTTTCACAACTAATAAGCACTTTCTATTTGTATTTGTCAATTTCTTAAACTTGGTTCTTTCAGCAGTGGTGCTTGTGTCTGTGAGAAGATTAGGTTTAGGCTCTCTAAGTGCAAAGTCTAAGTCAAGAAGACCTAAATGCAATTCGAATTCCTCCATCTATTTTTGATAGTTGTCACCAGTAAGAATTGAAATGGAAGACACATAGCTTGAGTGAATGACCATCCTGCTAAGGTAGTAATAACAACACAATATATGCCAAATTTTAAAATATAGACCACAATATAAAGCATGTAATGTCACCAATGTTTTAAATAAGATTTATAACTGAAAACTGAATCTTTATCCTTTGGGACAGAAATTCATTGATCCTCTTATTTCCTTGTTTTGAATGTGAAAAGAATGCTAACCTTCAAAAATTCAATTACCTTTGGGCAAAAGAACTTTTAGGTTAATATCCCTTCCTAATATGTGAATATTACCACAAACCCTGATGACATCACCTTTGATAAAATGTCACATTTATTGTTGAGGAAGATACAATCGAATTGAATGCACCATTTTGGTGGGTTTCACTCAATCCTATCATATATTTTTTCATTCGAGATGTGTATCTTTATGTCGAGGAACATATATTTAAATGTGTCACTGGAACAACAAAAAACCATACAAGAGTCACTACCATAACTGCATTCCTATCATTTGGGCTAAAAAAGCACTAGTCTGTTGGGTCCCGATTGACACTGAGAGGGGGGGTGAATCAGTGTGCCAAATATTTTTTCACTTTCCAACTGTACCCCTGATGTGGCAATCACTATTTGCACTTCAATAGCACAGTCTATTGATGCTGCCCAGAGCTGCTATGTATACTACTGACCATTCTTACTGTTGCATGAAACTTACTCACATAACCTGTATTGCTGCCCAGAGTTGTCTCATAAACCTCACACGGTAATCACTGTCACATACATACACAGTCGTATGCACATCCACACTGCACCACCAAGTGGTCAGGTCTACCAGATGTACACACCCATTCTGCAGCCAAGCACTCCAATCCACAATACAAATACGAGCATACACATCCACAACACAAGAAATACGTGCTTCGGCCAGTTGCCTACATGCACGGAGTAATGCCCACTGTCGGGCTCAGTATTTACTCAATACTAATTATGACTGCACCCACAGCCAAGGGAACACATTCCCAGTTTCCACCAATGACATACAATGGCTAGGTCTTCACCCTAGTTTTCTCAGAATGATCTGAGAGGCCGCACCCACGGCAAATAGGTTTAGGTAGTTGTACCTACCAAGGAACACATAACCCCTGTGTCCAGCACCCACTGAACACCAATAAAATAAAGTTGGGCTTATAACAATGCCCTATAGTGAAGCACTCATACATGCAAATTTCCCCAAATAGACTACAACTATCACTTAGGCATTTTATCAAACATCTTGCCTACAATGATTTATAATAATGGAAATTTGGCAAAAGTGAGGTTACCTTGGCAAGGAGTAACCGTCGGAGATGCAATAATGTCGATCTCCACTTGATGCGGACCACAATCACGTTGTCTCGGTGCCGCCAATGCTTCAACCCCGGTTGGCACTTGGGTTTCTTGAAGCAACTCACAAGAACCAAATTCTAGGTTCTTCTTCTTCTTCTTTCTTTTCTCCTTGTCTTTACTTTCATGGAGTAACAATGGCATTCACATTCACATTCACACACACACAAAGAGAGGAAAAAACTTCTTCTCTATTTCCCTCTTCTTCTCTTCTCTTCTATTTTCTTTTCTTTTCTCTTGGCAACAACCAATAGAGCTTGCTACATTGGTTTCCAGCAGCTTCCTAAGCCTCTAATGGTGGCTATGGATGAAGTGCAAGAGGATGGAAGTGTTTCATTCAAACATTTAGCCTTCCACGAGCTTCAACTCGTTTTTCCGACCACCTCAGCAACCCCTCTGCCTGATTTCTTCCCTCTGATGTGTAGAGCTCGGAGAGATGAAGAATCTCCAACTTGAATCACCCAAATCGGAGTTAAAATGAGAGAGATATGACCTTTTGAAGTTGGAGCAATGAGATAGCCCGAAATGGAATCTTCGTACGGGTGGCGTAGGCTACACCGGCGGCGCGCGCAACAGGGGCGAAATCTGACCGTAGATCTCATATAAGAGATCTTATAATCCAAGCCGTCCGATTAAACCAACGGACAACAGATCCAAACCGTTAGATTTGAATCTCGATGACGTCATCATGACGTAGGCGCTGACATCGTCAGAAGTGTTGTCGATCTATGATTGGTTGCTTTTCCGGATTTTAAGGGAGCTTGTCTCCCACTCACAAAAGTGAAAATCATATTGACCGTTGGATCCGAATCTTCCATGATGGCTTTAATCAGATTTCATGAGATCATTAAGATCGGAATCCTTTTTATACCTTCTATACACGCGCGAAACACAATAACATACCTTGATATAGTGTAGCGCCAGTGCATCAAGAATTATGCATCTAACCAATCAAATCCCACGCGCAAGCATCTATCTCGTCCATATCACACCAAAATCTCAGCAGCCTTTGGATGGGCATCAAGCCTACGTGGTCGAATCTTGGCCGTCCATTTCACTTCCCTTTACTCCTCTTTATTACAATCAAGCCCCTGCCTCCATATGTTTCAGTGCTTAAAGACCCCTTGCAACTCAGACCTTCAAAATCTTTAAATTACACAAAAGCCCTTCGAATTTCAAAAATAAAATCCGAAAAATCCACCCAACACCGAGAGCAACTGATGGATTTTCGGTTTGGATTTTCGAACCGACTTTACGGAAACGCTTATAACTTTTTCATACGATATCCGATCGAGATGAAACGAAGTGCGTTGGAATCGTAACTGGATGCTCTACGACTTTTCAGAAGACTCAATCATCTGAATCATCCATGTAAAAAGACCAAAATGCCCCTACACCTTTCCAATGACGTATCTTTCTCATACGGAATCGGAATGCGATGAAATCAGAACCGTTGGAAAGATTGTATTTTTTTCGTATTGTTACATGTAGAACGCTTGCTTTAAAAAATTCATCTTCAATGCCGAAACTGCCCTTGACTTCCATAAATGCCGTAACTTCTTCATACGGTATCGGAATGTGACGAAATCAAATGCACTGGACTAGGAAAATTACAATCTATATTTTTCATGAAGAACCGATCTTCCAAAAATGTCATTTTCATTTCCGAAAATGCCCTCGATCGTAAATAGGCCAATTTTGCCAGTTTTGACCCAGAAACCCGCACCACCTATTAATGATGTATTAAACCACTCCATGCATACCAAGCTGCTCTGTTATCTCATCGGTGACACTGGATACTGCCATGTCATCATTTTCATCCACGTCACCCAAACTGGCCACGTCATCACCGCCACGTGGCCGAGTTGCCAACAAGGACAACCATAAAACAACAATCTCCCCCTTTGGAGTTGTTGGCAACCACCTCATCACTAATACACTCTAAAGCTCCGATGAGTAACTCTCTCCCCCTTTGACAACAAGTACAAAGGGTGGAACCAATGGACTCCCCCTGAGTCCAATATGGGGGTAGCAACATCAAGCAACTTGCTCCCCCTCTCCCAATGCTACTAGTGCTTTGGAAGAACTACCACTCCCAGCTTCTGTCTGAGGAACTCAAACTGATCTTTAGGAAGCGGTTTAGTGAAGATATCAGCCACCTGCTCTGCTGTGGGAACAAACTCCATCCTTACTTCACCTTCCATCACCTTGTCTCTTAAGAAATGATACCGGATAGCAATGTGCTTCGTTCTAGAATGCATCACCGGGTTCTTGGAGATATTGATAGCACTAGTATTGTCACAATATAGTGGCACTGCCTGCTCAACCTCCACACTCAAATCCTTCAACATCTGCTTCATCCACAACACTTGTGTACAACAAGATGTAGCTGCAATGTATTCTGCCTCTGCAGTTGAAAGAGAGACTGACTCTTGCTTCTTACTATGCCATGCCACCAAGCTGCTCCCCAAATAGAATGCACCACCACTGGTGCTCTTCCTGTCATCTACACATCCGGCCCAATCTGCATCTGAAAAAGCTGACAAACTAAAGTTCTTGACTTTCGGATACCATAACCCAAACTCACTAGTCCCTTTCAGATATCTAAAAATTCTCTTCACTGCTGCCACATGTGTCTCTTTTGGTCCTGCTTGGAATCTGGCTACCATGCACACAGCTTGTAAGATGTCAGGCCTACTAGCTGTCAGATATAATAAGCTACCAATCATTGACCTATACGAGGTGTGGTCAACTGATGGAGAGTCATCTTCCTTGCTCAACTTACACCCAGTCATCATAGGTGTACTAACTGGCTTGCAATCCTCTATGGTGAATCTCTTTAACATATCCCTCACATATTTGGACTGAGATATGAAGATACCTTCTTTCTTTTGACTGATCTGCAAACCCAAGAAGAATGATAGTTCACCCAACATGGACATCTCAAACTCATCTTGCATCCTCATAGCAAAATCTTTGTACAACTCATCTTTGTGACCCCCAAAGATGATATCATCTACATACACAACCACCACAAGCTGACTGCTTTCTTCAGTTATGATGTAGAGATTACTGTCCACTAAGCCTTTCTTGAAACCCAACTTGCACAAGTAAGAATCCAATCTGGAGTACCATGCCCTTGGAGCTTGTTTCAAACCATACAATGCCTTCTTCAATCTGCACACAAGAGTGGGGTCCTCACTCAGTTAAAACCCATCAGGCTACTCTATGTAAACCTCCTCTTCCAAGTTTCCATTTAGAAAAGCTGATTTGACATCCATATGATAGACCTTGAACCCCTTGTACACTGACAAAACCAAGAACATTCTGATAGCCTCAAGTCTTGCCACTGGAGCAAAAGTTTTCTCAAAATCAATGCCTTCCACTTGAGCACTCTCCCTCTTTGACTTCAATATCAAAGAACTATAATATCTCTCTCTAAAGTAATCTCTCCCAGTGTGGGATACAAGCATCTATAGGAATGCCCATATGCATCTTTCCAATCCTACAGATGTGAGAGTTCAAACTACATAGGAGTGCCCATACGCATCTTCCCTATCCTATGAGTTGAAATCTCAATTACTCAACTGACCTCATATCTGCTTCAACACTGCTCATCAGATAAGTGTTGCCTCGACTGGATATACATCATGAAGTACAAATTACAGTATGCAACTGCTCAACTCACCAGCTTCTTGAGCTTCCTGTCATAAATCTCTTCATCTAGTCAACATATCATTCTCTCTGTCACTAGTGCTGAAATATTTAACTCTGTCAAAGTCAAACAATCACCATGATCACACAAAATTGCACTCTGACAACTACCACTGAGATTGATACCAACTGAGTCTCTGACCCATACTGATGCATACAAAAGCGAATTATTGGCTGTCATACTCACAACTGCATACCTCTGACCATCACTGACATCCTCAACTATTCTGCCCTCTGACTGACACTGAACTGCTCATCTGGTGATTGCTCCATTAAGATGCAAATACTCAAGAGGACTACACTAAGTTTCAACTGATGTCTCTAATCCAAGCACTATTGCAGGAACTTTACTGTCATAATCTAAGTCCTGCTGGGGGCACTAATATCCATCTAGTGAGCTCCCCCATTCTTGTGCACCAGAGTACACTTAGTGCCTGGGAGGTGTGCCCACTCCTATACCTTGTCTAGGTGGTGGGAGGGTGGTGACTGTGACTGCACACACCTCTATATGCTTCTCTCTCCAAACTAACTGACCACTTGCCTTGGTCCTATGCATTTGCTTCTCACCAGAAGCTTTCCTACTACTCTGTTTTTCTTTCTGCTCACTTACTGTCTTCTTCAGTCTCTGCCTCTGTCCAATCAACCCAATTGTAGACCTCTCTTTTACCTTTTCAACTGATGGTCTTCCCTTTCTGAATCTTTCCTGCACAACTGTAGAACTGACATCTCCCTTTGTTTTCCAGATTCTGTTTACTGTTGTCTCAGCCTTTTGTATATCCTTCACTTTCCATACACTATACAAAACCACCTGAGACTCACCACTAGATTGTGACTGATGCTTCTTAGAATGTCTTTCATTGACTTGCCTTCTACAACCACTTCTTAACTTTCTAGTTCTAGAGATCTGATAGTCTCTCTCCTCTTGTACAAGCTGAGGGGAGAGCACTGCCTTGCAATGCTTGGCCCAATGTCCATGATGGTGGCATCTAAGACATTCTACTAGTTGTCTACCCAGTGGTGCTATAGGAATCCTCCCTTCATAGCTAGAGTCTAGTCTAGATATACACTCTGCTCTCCTATGTCCATACTCACTGCACCTGTGACAATACCCATGAAAATATGACTGCATCATTGGTAACTGTCTATGCAAACTAGGTGAAGCATTATTTCTATTGGTGGGAGCCATCTGACTCTGCCTGGGAATCATCTGCATAGGTCTCTGATAATTGAACTTGTTGAACCTGCCATACTCAACTTGTCTCTGCTGGTAAGCTCTGTCATAACCACCAACTCTGATTATGTTCCCTATTTGGACTGTTTGTTTGCCTTTACCTCTACTCTTTGTATCTTGTGGACTACCTCCACATTGTGCCTGATGTGTAGGAGATCTCATCTCACTATTGTGTCTCTCCTCTCTCTTCCTTTGTCTCCTCTGAGCTCTCTTCTGTGTTTTTCCTGTAGTCTGTCTCTGTGGTCTGATCTCAACTGTCTCTATAGCTTTCCCTGATGACTCACCCTGCTCTGTTATAGAACTAGAGCTGATGATGGGTAGTCTCTGGCATTCTGCAGACTGAGCTAGATGTCTATCCATCTCTGTAACCACAAGTGGAGTGGCTGAATGTCTCCTCTGCAACTCGGTCAACTGTGTTTATAGTGAAATGATCTCTGCTTCTAATTCTTTGTTTAACTTCTTAAAATCATTTGAAATTTCACTACCTCTTTTAATCACTCGAGATTGCACATCTATTTTCTCTCTCAAGGCTAAGTTCTCTGATTCAAGCCTGATACACATCTCACTTTGCTTTCTCAGTTGATCTTCAAGAGATTTTATAACCTGAGGGTCATTTATGGACTTCATCATCTGTGAGATACAAGAAGCATCAAGCTCTAACAATTGTGCTCTCAACACATTGGCTGCCTCTTCAAGGATTCTATATCTCTCATCTCTATTGATGACTTGTGTTTCTAATGCTGCAATAATGAAGTTGCACTCCTTCAGATGTGTTCTCAAATCAATATTGATTTCATCTTGAGTTGTAGTAATATGTGCCTCAACACACTCAAATCCACTAGTGTAGCACTCATCTGAACATCTGCTTTCAACATCTAATGTGGACTCTGATATAGCTGGCTCACCTCCATATAGGTTGTGTAATCTCTCCCACATCGCCTTAGCTGATATGCATGAACTGACTTTGACACTCACACTGTCTGTTAATCCATCCAAAATGATCTCTCTAACCTTAGAGTCAATAGTAGAGTCTACACTCCCATTAACCACTGCACTCCATAGATCATACCCCAATGAACCTATATGTGACTTCATCAACTTCCTCCAAAAGATAAAATTTGATCCATTAAAAATAGAAGCTCCAGAAGTAGACTTACTGAACCAAACACCTGATGCCATCTTCAACCAACCGGATCACTCTGAACTGTTTAAGCTGCCTCTAGAGCCCTTGCTCTGATACCAATTGTTGGGTCCCGATTGACACTGAGAGGGGGGGTGAATCAGGGTGCCAAATATTTTTTCACTTTCCAAAAATGCCCTCGATCATAAATAGGCCAATTTTGCCAGTTTTGACCCAGAAACCCGCACCACCTATTAATGATGTATTAAACCACTCCATGCATACCAAGCTGCTCTGTTATCTCATCGGTGACACTGGATACTGCCATGTCATCATTTTCATCCACGTCACCCAAACTGGCCACGTCATCACCGCCACGTGGCCGAGTTGCCAACAAGGACAACCATAAAACAACATAGTCCTCTTGCAATTTCACATTTTTTGTGAAAAGAACAATAACTTTCGAGGTTCCCTCACCTTTGGACTTATAAACATTAAGTTACTGTTATTTTCTTTAACTTGGGTGACAACACCTTTGGGAAAATATGATCAACTTTGTTGCCCTGAGGAAAACCATGGAAGAATAAGATGCGTAACTTTGGTGGATTCCACCTTACCCTTTCATGGTTTTTTGAAAATTTACTGTGCAGTCAAGAGTGTGCAAAAGCTTACACTTAGTTCAATTTTAACATATTTCAATTAAAAATCCTTCCCAATCTCATGGTAACCATTAGTATTTACATTTTTTCAAAACATTAATCAATGGCCTCTTGGTTCTATGACTAAAAATAAATATAATATAAAATTTCATATAAACATGTCATAGAAAAAATTAGACCAGTAAATGTGGCCCAAAACAATGAATCCAATAAAGAAAAATGATTTCAGTTTGGCCTTAAAATGGTCCTTAAAGTGACATTTAAAACAGTTTAAATTAAGAAACAAAAAACAATTGAATCCAAACAAGCCCTTAAGAGTTTTTTTTTTAATAATAACCTTCACCGTCAGCCATCGGTGGTAATCTTTTTTGACGACCCACTGGAAAACCTTATTGGGTCCAATTCCCAGGTTGTTGGGGCAGGTTTTCGGGCCAATCCAACCTGATCGTCTAGCCCATGGTTCGGTTCAATTGAGCCATTTTTGGTTGGTTGGTTCAGTTTTGGTTCACTTGGTTCGAATAAACCCCTTCATGGGTCTTTTTTTGTTTAAAAATAAAAAGGTAATTTACAACGCCACCCCTTGGAGAGGCCAATATTAGAGGGACACCCCCTCTTTTACCAAATTGGACTTGGACCCCCTGCCATCGGTCAATGTTACAGAATGCTTTGAAATGAAGCTTTTGCCCTTCTGAGTAAAACACTGATAAATTACCCATTTTTATTATCCCCAAAATACCCCTCTTTATCTTTTTACCATTTCATTCTTCTTTTCTCCTTCTCTCCTCTTTTCCATACCTGTGACCAAGGGTTCAGACGAGTTCCAGCCAAAATAGACAGAAAATCGCCGGTGAATACTTCTCCTTTCGTCTTCGGTGAAAAGTGCACTTCTCACCGTTGCCATCTTAGGTCGGCAACGAGAAGGTTTGTTTTTTTTTTTTTTTTTTTTTTCCTTCTCTGCATAGCGTCTTTATCGTAATCTTCCGAGCTTCGCCATTTTGGGGTTCTCTCTCTCTCTCTCTCTCTCTCTCTCTCTCTCTCTCTCTCTCTCTCTCTCTCTCTCTCTCTCTCTCTATTTTTCCACTAGGTTGGGCTGAATTTTTTTTTTCTATATTTTTTTTTTCTTTTTTTTGTGGAAAAAGAAAGATAAATTAAAATAAAACAAAAGTTACATTGTTCGATACAGCCTGCATAGACTGATTCTTGT